>NC_134356.1:519225997-519325997 GCF_048569485.1 Anomaloglossus baeobatrachus
ATGTTCAGAAATACAATTATATATATAATATGGGCTGACAGTGCACACTCCCAGCTGCAATATGAGAGTTTTCACATCCAAATCGGAGAAAGGGTTTAGGAATCATAGCTCTGTAATGCATAGCCTCCTCTTTTTCAAGGGACCAAAAGTAATTGGACAAGGGACTCTAAGGGCTGCAATTAACTCTAAAGGAGTCTCCCTCGTTAACCTGTAATCAATGAAGTAGTTAAAAGGTCTGGGGTTGATTACAGGTGTGTGGTTTTGCATTTGGAAGCTGTTGCTGTGACCAGACAACATGCGGTCTAAGGAACTCTCAATTGAGGTGAAGCAGAACATCCTGAGGCTGAAAAAAAAGAAAAAAATCCATCAGAGAGATAGCAGACATGCTTGGAGTAGCAAAATCAACAGTCGGGTACATTCTGAGAAAAAAGGAATTGACTGGTGAGCTTGGGAACTCAAAAAGGCCTGGGCGTCCACGGATGACAACAGTGGTGGATGATCGCCGCATACTTTCTTTGGTGAAGAAGAACCCGTTCACAACATCAACTGAAGTCCAGAACACTCTCAGTGAAGTAGGTGTATCTGTCTCTAAGTCAACAGTAAAGAGAAGACTCCATGAAAGTAAATACAAAGGGTTCACATCTAGATGCAAACCATTCATCAATTCCAAAAATAGACAGGCCAGAGTTAAATTTGCTGAAAAACATCTCATGAAGCCAGCTCAGTTCTGGAAAAGTATTCTATGGACAGATGAGACAAAGATCAACCTGTACCAGAATGATGGGAAGAAAAAAGTTTGGAGAAGAAAGGGAACGGCACATGATCCAAGGCACACCACATCCTCTGTAAAACATGGTGGAGGCAACGTGATGGCATGGGCATGCATGGCTTTCAATGGCACTGGGTCACTTGTGTTTATTGATGACATAACAGCAGACAAGAGTAGCCGGATGAATTCTGAAGTGTACCGGGATATACTTTCAGCCCAGATTCAGCCAAATGCCGCAAAGTTGATCGGACGGCGCTTCATAGTACAGATGGACAATGACCCCAAGCATACAGCAAAAGCTACCCCAGGAGTTCATGAGTGCAAAAAAGTGGAACATTCTGCAATGGCCAAGTCAATCACCAGATCTTAACCCAATTGAGCATGCATTTCACTTGCTCAAATCCAGACTTAAGACGGAAAGACCCACAAACAAGCAAGACCTGAAGGCTGCGGCTGTAAAGGCCTGGCAAAGCATTAAGAAGGAGGAAACCCAGCGTTTGGTGATGTCCATGGGTTCCAGACTTAAGGCAGTGATTGCCTCCAAAGGATTCACAACAAAATATTGAAAATAAAAATATTTTGTTTTGGGTTTGGTTTATTTGTCCAATTACTTTTGACCTCCTAAAATGTGGAGTGTTTGTAAAGAAATGTGTACAATTCCTACAATTTCTATCAGATATTTTTGTTCAAACCTTCAAATTAAACGTTACAATCTGCACTTGAATTCTGTTGTAGAGGTTTCATTTCAAATCCAATGTGGTGGCATGCAGAGCCCAACTCGCGAAAATTGTGTCACTGTCCAAATATTTCTGGACCTAACTGTATATATACATTACCCTTCACATTTATATTTCCCCTCTGGGATTCAATCTTTAGGGTCCACATATTGTATTTATAAGCTCTTTTGTTTGTTAATAAAAATCTGTTTAAGCATAGGATATTATGTTGTCCATGATTACCTATATGCGTTATCTTGCTATTAAAGGGAACATGTCACCGGACGTTCATAATACTTAACTAACGGTCGGTGCAGAGCAGACTGGTCGGATGGGCGTCTCCGGGTTCCGCACCTTCTCTTTCGGCCATCTTTGTCCTACTCCTATCTTCTGCCCTGCTCGGCAGATCAAAGTGCACCTGCGCAGGGCCTCACTGTCGGTTAGTGTAGATGACGTAGAACGCGTCATCCATATTAGCTTCAGAAGGAGGACAAAGATGGCCAAAAGAGGAGGTGCGGGACCCAGGGAATGGAGATGCCCATCCGACCAGTCTGCTCTGCACTGACCGTTAGGTAAGTATTATAAACATCCAGTGCCAGGTTCCCTTTAACTATCATATGTACCAATGACTGCATTTCAGAAGTCTAAGGATTATCACTCATATGTAGTATGCCTATCTAAAATACACTGCAATCTCATTATTTTATTTGTGGTAGTATAACCTAACACTAGTATAATTTTTATTGTTGAACAAAACTATGTTTTTAATCATTATAATAAATTATTATAACCCCTTCACCTTTGGGTGATTTTCCGTTTTTGTTTTTTCCTCCCTTTCTTCCGAGAGCTGTAACTTTTTTATTTTTCCATGAATCTTGCCATATGAAGGCTTGCTACTTTTAAGTGAAACCATGAGTTTTACCATATAGTGTACTGGAAAATGGCAAAAAAATTCCAAGTGCGGAAAAATTGCAAAAAAGTGCAATTGCACAATTATTTTGGGGGTATTTTATTCACAGTGTTCATTATATGTTAAAACTGATGTATCTGTGTGATGCCTCAGGTCGGTACTAATTTGCAGATACCAAACATGTATAGGTTTACTTTTATCGAAGGGGTTAAAAAAAAAAATCAGAATTTGTCCAAAAAAAGTGGCACACTTTTTGCGCCTTTTTCTGAAACCCATAGCGTTCTCATTTTTCGCGATATGGGACTCATTGATGACTTATTTTTTGCATCTTGAGCTGAAATTTTTAATTGTATCATTTTTGCGAAGATGCTACGTTTTGATCACCTATTATTGCATTTTGTGCAAAATTTGCGACGACCAAAAAACATAATTTTGGCATTTGGAATTTTTTCCCCCTATGCCATTTACCTATCAGGTTAATTGATTTTTTATTTGGATAGATCGGGTGCTTCTGAACGTGGCGATACCAAACGTGTGTATATTTTTATTTTTTTAACCCTTTAATTTTCAATGGGGCTAATGGGGGGTGAATTTGAACTTTTATTTTAATTTTAATTTTTTTAAAACTTTTTTTTTACATTTTTTATTTATTTTACTAGTCCCTCTAGGAGACTATAAGGATCAGCAGTTTGATTGCTGATTCCTTTATTTCAATTAGAGCTGCACAGTTCTGATCAGCAAAAATGCTGCTTTACTGTTACAGCCGGTGCTCTGTCAGCTGTCACGTCGCGTCATGGGGCTTCCAATAGCGGCAGGGAAAGGCGCTTTCCCTGCTGTGGCCATTTACATAATGCTGTCACATATTAACAGCGCGATCTAAGGGGTGCCTGATAGTCGCACATGTCTGCTGTTCAAATCAGCAGACATGTGCAGGGCTCACCACTGGCTTACCACAGCAGCCGGCGGTGATTACACCGACATGATCTATGACGTACCCAGTACATATAGTGTTGGTAAGAGGATAATAATTTTTTTTATTTTAACATCACTTCATGGATTCTTGGTCCTCGTTTTTAGAAGATGATAATAAACGATTTGCAGATTATAAGCAGCTTCAAAATGGAAAAATGAATTTTTTTCATTATAATTTATTGTAGGTATTTCATTACCTTGGCAGAACATTAGTTCAATGTCAATTTTCTTTGAGGCTGCGGAGCTCTATATATTGTAGTGAAATTATTTGACGACAAAGCAAATAAGAGTAAATGCATTAGTCTCTCCATAAAGTTCATTTTCAATGAAATCAGCAATATGATTTAATATGTTGGATAACCTTGCTAAGCACTAAGCCTCACGTTATAGAGCTGCTAGCCTTTGTAAAAGCTTATCTTATGCAGCTGAGTTAGTATAACATGAGGAGTGATTGCTGAAATGCAGAGCAAGACAGACAATATGAGAGTTTATATTGTGGACAAATATTGAAGCAAAGAAAATTCATTTGATTAGCAGTACAGCATTAGGACTTGATTAAACAAGCAAATTTACCCCCATAAACCTTCTATGCCTTTTGTCAAAACGAATAGCAGATCTTTCCACTTGTGGGATCTAGTTCCAATGGCAATTAATAACAATATGGAAGGGAATGAGATCATTTGGTACGGCCATCAAAAAGTGTTGATTGTATAGGTTCTAAGTAGAAAAAGCACAATAAATTACCGGTATGTAATGAGGCGTAAAAGAAGCCCAGTGCACACACATGGGAACACAAACAAGAAGTACCACACTTGGGAAATGTTCAGAAAAGAAGTGACGTTCAGTGGACCAAATCAACTTGAATCTTTATTAGTAAATCTATAAAATTAAAAAAATTACATAAAAATCCACCTCCTAGAAATCATTGTATTTATTAGATACTAGATGGTGGCGTGATTCTAGCGCATCGGGTATTCTACATACGCAGGGCCGGCGTCAGCACCCACTGCCGCCCACACACATCGTGCCATCACGCTGCAATAATTATTTTTCCCTCCATTTGCTCTCTAACACAGACTGCTAAGGCCGCAGTCGGGTATCTAAGGGGCCTGCCTGCACCACTCCCTTAGCAACAACCACATTCAATCCAGAGGCAGCTGAGCAGAGAGGTGTGCCGGACATGCCGAGGAGGAAATAGGAAGCAGCCGCATCTCCCAGCCTACAGGGCCAGCGCTGATTGGTTGTGGGCAGCTGGTGCGACCAATCAGCGACGCGGGATTTCCGTTACAGACAGACAGAATTGAACAATTATATATATAGATGCCTTAAAAAGGTCATATTGGCCAACCACACAAAAAGGAGTATAAAAGAGCAGAAGAAGTATAGCTATCGAAATATCATAGACATATACTTATTATATGTTTCTTAAAATAGAGGATCAGAAGTTCCACAAAAAAATAGGCGATGGCCTTCTGACATCATCAGTAGAGATGAGCAAACCTCTGAAGGCTCAAGTTCGGTTCAAATCGTCGAATGGAGGCTCCATTCAACGAACGTTCGACGAACCGTTCGACGAACCACTCAAACCCCATTGAAACCAATGGCAGGCAAACACAAACACATAAAAACACATTATAAATGTACACATACAGTTAATAAACATTGCCATTACACTTACAGGTCCCCGCGACGCGTCCTGCACTCTGTCTCCCGCCACTTTTCCTTCCGATAATCGCTGCATCCTCCCGGTAACCAGCACTGATCATAGGACCTTCCGTGACGTCAAAAAAGCATGTGACCAGTCACGTGTCTATTATCTCATTGGCTACAGACTTGTCACATGGCTAGACGTCATTGCTAGGTCCTGTCATTGCATCTCTCCGGTACGCGGTGATCGTTCCAGCATCAACGTGTACCGGTGAAATGCTTTGGCACCTGGTCGGCTTCCCCGTTCTGCTTCCCCGTTCCGTTATTCACCGGCTACCACAGTCGGTCAATAACGGAGATCACCATTGCTATAGCAACCTGCCTGTCATCGGTGACGTCACCACTTACAGCCTGCAGACTCTGCTCACTCACTGAGTGAATAGACTGCACGGGGAGCAGCAGCATCTTCCTCCCATGCAGCGCTGTCTGATGTAGCAGAGCTGCATGGGTTGAAGGAGAAAGAAGACAGAAAACCATGGATCGTGGAAGGCTGACCGGGAGTAATAAACATGGAGTCTCTAAGTGTGTCTGTGTATTTATTTCTATTAAAGTATTTTTTCTCTGTGTGGGTGGTGTCTTTTTTTTTAACCCTTTATTGGAGATTCTTAATGGCCGGGTCAAACTTGCCTGACATTAAGAATCTCTGACTTAATACTAGCTAGTAAAACAAAGCTAGTATTAACTCATTATTACCCAGCAAGCCACCCGGCTTCAGGGCTGCTGGAAGAGTTGTATACAGCGCCAGATGATGGCGCTTCTATGAAAGCGCCATTTTCTGGGGCGGCTGCAGACTGCAATTCTCAGCAGAGGGGCCCAAAAAGCTCAGGCCAACCTGTGCTACGGATTCCAATCCCCAGCTGCCTAGTTGTATATGGCTGGACACAAAAATGGGGCGAAGCTCATATCAATTTTTTTTTTTATTATTTCATGAAATTTATGAAATAATTAAAAAAAAAAGGCTTCCCTATTCTTTTTGTTCCCAGACGGGTACAAATAGGCAGCTGGGGGTTGGGGGCAGACGTACCTGCCTGCTGTACCTGGCTAGCATACAAAAATATGGCGAAGCCCACGCCATTTTTTTGGTGGGCAAAAAACTGCTGCATACAGTCCTGGATGGAGTATGCTGAGCCTTGTAGTTCTGCAGCTGCCGTCTGCTCTCCTGCATACACTAGTGAATGGAGCATGCTGAGCCTTCTCATTCTGCAGCTGCTGTCTGCTCTCCTCCATACAGACAGACAGCAGTTGCAGAACTACAAGGCTCAGCATACTCAATCCAGGACTGTATGCAGGAGTTTTTTGCCCCCCCAAAAAATTACGTAGGCTTTGCCATGTTTTTGTATGCTAGCCAGGTACAGCAGGCAGCCATGGGCTGCCCCGAACCTCCAGCTGCTATTTGTACCCGGCTGGGTAACTCGAACTGCCGAACTTTTAGCAAAAAGCTCCAGTTTGTTGAATGTCTCGAACACCCCCCAAAATCACTCGAACATGAAATTGGCGAACCTCGAACATCGCTCAGCTCTAAACATCAGGGCTCACTAAACCCACATGTAATTATTATCAGCATTACTTCAGATTGATTTTTTCAGTTGTTTATACACAAGTTAAACCATGACTTTTGTGGGCGGCTTGTGCCTAGTCTGTCCGTGATAGCCTTTCTGTGTCAGTGTACCAGGACAGCTTTCACACCAGATAAACCAGGTCCTAACAAATTTCTGGCGGGCCTTTGTCAATGAGCACCACAGCGATTGGGTCAAGCTTCTGCCATGGACGCAGTTCTCGTACAATAACCACATTAGTGAGTCCTCTGCCAACTCTTCGTTCAACATAATGTATGGACAGCTGCACAAAATCCCATTCCCTGTGGCAATTATCTCCAGCAACCCAGCGGCCGATGCTCTTGCAAAGAGTTTTTCCGAAATCTGGGTGGAGACCAAGGCTTTCCTGGAGCAGTCCTCCATCCGAATGAAGAAGCATGCAGATAAGAGATGCCTAGACCCTCTCTTCCACATATGTCGCTGTCCTACAAGTTGGGTCCCTGCTTTATCGGTCCCTTCAAGATGCTCCAGCGGATCAGTGAGGGATACTACAAGCTAAAGCTCCCGGCCTCCTTGCATATTCCCAACTAATTCGATGTGTTTCTCCTCAAACCTATCATCCTGACCTGATACTTCAGGGAACCAGGTACCTTGCCTCCCCCAATCCTTGATGAAGTCGTCTTTGAGGTAAAATCAATCTTTGCTGTACAAAGGGATTGAGGTAAAACCCTCTTCTTAGTGGACTGAATAGGGTTTTGGTCCTGAGGAGAGGTTATTAGAGCCCACGGAAAATATTAATGCCACTCTTCTTCTTACACAAGTAAAATGGATGGGATTCATAGAAATCTCATGTTCACTGTGCTTCTTTGTTACACTGTGTAAACTCACCTGTGGTGTGTTTTTCCAATCAGTAGCATGTCAATTTCTCTTGCAGGTACGCCAAGTTTTCTGTGCGGAATTTCCCCATAAATTTGCATTAAATGTGGAAAAGCTGCAGGTAAAAAACGCACATGCGTTTTTAGTGAGTTTCCATACCAGAAAAGCATGAAACACACATGTAATCCATACCCAAGAATGTCAATACCAGGAAGTGTCAAAGCGGCTTTTTTTAAAACATGACGCAGGACACAGTGACAAAAAAATGCAGCGTCAAAAACATGATAAAAATGCACCATCAAAAATGCACACAAAAACGCAATGAAATAAACACAAGTAAACTAAGGTGCAGAGATTCTGTAGCGTCACAAACTAAACAAACACTGATTGTGGGAACGTAGCCTAATGCAGTGTCATGATGTTGCGAGGGCCTAGGATTTACAAGAGACCTCCAGGATGCCGGCATTCGAGTGCCAATAAGATGACGTTTGCACTGCAGTAGCCTGGCTGCCGTGAAGTACCAAAGTGGATGCCAGACCACAGTAGTGGGAACTTTTCTACTCCTTTATGTGGACTGATCTGTATCATCACGACTATTCATTGTTACATTCCTTTTTGAAAAAATACTGATCACCATTATAGATTGATCATTTAGATCATTGTTTTCTTATCTTCTAAATTAAGTTTTGCTGCATTTTGCTCCTTCTCTTCTGTGATGAGTCATCGCTGGTACTTGGTTGTAGGTGAGGAACATCATGAGTTAAGGCTTGCAGTAAAGGAGCTCTACCGCCATCTAGCACTGGCATGAAATAGCATGGTAGCTTGACTAAACATTAAAGTACTTGATACGTTTTAAAGAATGAGCACAGCAGATGCTTATTCTTATCTCCTAATTACATTTTATATCTGTTTATAAATGGAAGTGCTGCTGCAGTGCTAAAGATACAAGTACTTTACCATGTAACACTTTTAAGACTGGTTCATACTGACTATTTTTCCTCAGTTATGGTTTTCACACTAGGCTCTGAATAACGGAAAAATTTAGTGGAAAAAAAAGAGATGACCACAGCGCTCCATTATGCTTTGACAGTCCCAGTGGAGTGGGGATTATAAACTGCAGACAACCAACAATTAATTCTGTGCAATACACAAAAATGGGACAAAGCCATTACTTCTAAAATATTAATGTGCACGATATGCGAAGATATATATATATATATATATATATATATATATATATATATATATACAGTGTGTGTGTGTGTATATATATATATATATATATATATATATACAGTTAGGTCCAGAAATATTTGGACAGTGACACAATTTTCGCGAGTTGGGCTCTGCATGCCACCACATTGGATTTGAAATGAAACCTCTACAACAGAATTCAAGTGCAGATTGTAACGTTTAATTTGAAGGTTTGAACAAAAATATCTGATAGAAATTGTAGGAATTGTACACATTTCTTTACAAACACTCCACATTTTAGGAGGTCAAAAGTAATTGGACAAATAAACCAAACCCAAACAAAATATTTTTATTTTCAATATTTTGTTGCGAATCCTTTGGAGGCAATCACTGCCTTAAGTCTGGAACCCATGGACATCACCAAACGCTGGGTTTCCTCCTTCTTAATGCTTTGCCAGGCCTTTACAGCAGCAGCCTTCAGGTCTTGCTTGTTTGTGGGTCTTTCCGTCTTAAGTCTGGATTTGAGCAAGTGAAATGCATGCTCAATTGGGTTAAGATCTGGTGATTGACTTGGCCATTGCAGAATGTTCCACTTTTTTGCACTCATGAACTCCTGGGTAGCTTTGGCTGTATGCTTGGGGCCATTGTCCATCTGTACTATAAAGCGCCGTCCGATGAACTTTGCGGCATTTGGCTGAATCTGGGCTGAAAGTATATCCCGGTACACTTCAGAATTCATCCGGCTACTCTTGTCTGCTGTTATGTCATCAATAAACACAAGTGACCCAGTGCCATTGAAAGCCATGCATGCCCATGCCATCACGTTGCCTCCACCATGTTTTACAGAGGATGTGGTGTGCCTTGGATCATGTGCCGTTCCCTTTCTTCTCCAAACTTTTTTCTTCCCATCATTCTGGTACAGGTTGATCTTTGTCTCATCTGTCCATAGAATACTTTTCCAGAACTGAGCTGGCTTCATGAGGTGTTTTTCAGCAAATTTAACTCTGGCCTGTCTATTTTTGGAATTGATGAATGGTTTGCATCTAGATGTGAACCCTTTGTATTTACTTTCATGGAGTCTTCTCTTTACTGTTGACTTAGTGACAGATACACCTACTTCACTGAGAGTGTTCTGGACTTCAGTTGATGTTGTGAACGGGTTCTTCTTCACCAAAGAAAGTATGCGGGGATCATCCACCACTGTTGTCATCCGTGGACGCCCAGGCCTTTTTGAGTTCCCAAGCTCACCAGTCAATTCCATTTTTCTCAGAATGTACCCGACTGTTGATTTTGCTACTCCAAGCATGTCTGCTATCTCTCTGATGGATTTTTTCTTTTTTTTTCAACCTCAGGATGTTCTGCTTCACCTCAATTGAGATTTCCTTAGACCGCATGTTGTCTGGTCACAGCAACAGCTTCCAAATGCAAAACCACACACCTGTAATCAACCCCAGACCTTTTAACTACTTCATTGATTACAGGTTAACGAGGGAGAAGCCTTCAGAGTTAATTGCAGCCCTTAGAGTCCCTTGTCCAATTACTTTTGGTCCCTTGAAAAAGAGGAGGCTATGCATTACAAAGCTATGATTCCTAAACCCTTTCTCCGATTTGGATGTGTAAACTCTCATTCTGAACATGTTTTTGTAAAAAGCTAAAATAACAAAACTTGTGTCACTGTCCAAATATTTCTGGACCTAACTGTATATATATATATATATATATTACATATATGTATATATATATATATATATATATATATATATATATATATATATATATATATATATACTAGCTGTACTACCTGGCTTCGCCCGGGTTAATAACTGTTGTTAACAAAATAGAATGTATTAACATTCCCGGGATAGAATGTATAAATAGAATGTATTAACCCCCCGGGATAGTAACTGTCTCTCTTGCTCTCCCATTCTTTGTCTGTCTCCCCCTCTGTATATATATCTCTGTCTCTCTCTCTATCTCTTTGTCTGTCTGTCTCATTCCCTGTCTGTCTCTGACTGTCTGTCTCTTTCTCCGTCTGTCTCAATCTCTTTCCCTGTCTGTCTATCTACCTCTTTCCCTGTCTGTCTATCTATCGCTGTCACTTTTCCTGTCTGTCTCTTTCCCTGTCTGTCTCTTTCCCTCTCTTTCCCTGTCTGTCTCTTTCCCTCTCTTTACCTGTCTGTCTCTTTCCCTCTGTCTCTTTCCCTGTGTCTGTCTCTTTGTCTGTCTCTTTACCTGTCTTTGTCTGTCTCTTACCCTGTCTGTCTCTTTCCCTTTCTTTCCCTGTCTGTTTCTCTGTGTCTGTCTCTGTCTCTTTGTCTGTGTCTGTCTCTTTCCCTGTCAGTCTGTCTCTTTGTCTGCGTCTGTCTCTTTGTGTCTGTCTCTTACCCTGTCTATGTCTGTTTCTTACCCTGTCTGTGTCTGCCTCTTTCCCTGTCTGTGTCTGTCTCTTTCCCTGGCTGCATTGTGACACGCCAGCATTCCATATAAGGGCGTGGCTGCGCATTCTTCTGAAGCTCTGGCTGCACTGTGGCTCCCAGCTCCATTCGCTTTAATGGAGGCAGGTTTTTTGGTGAATAACTGTAAAGAGCGGGGTTAAAATTTCCCCTCAAAACATAGCCTATGACGCTCTCGGGGTCCAGAAGTGTGAGTGTGCAAAATTTTGTGGCTGTAGTTGCGACGGTGCGGATGCCAATCCCGGACATGCACACACACATACATACACACATACAGCTTTATATATTATATATATTGTGAGGTATCAACCGGCTGTATTACAAAGGGCCGGTATGTTTTGCAGAAGCGTGGGTGCTCTGCAATGTGAAGCTGGCTGGGACCTGTGGTTCCACAGGATTGCATTACATGCAGAGCCATGGAAGGGTGTGTGATGCTGATTACACACTCCTTACCACCTGTGGGTGTGGCTCCAGGGGTTAAAGCAATCCTGTCTCTGAACCCAGGAAGAAGTGTGTCTAGGGCAGTCTAGAGAGAGACTGGCTCTAGATGTCCAGTGTGTGGACTGGAAACAAGTGAGAGCAGAGCCAGGAGCTTTGGGTGTATCAGCCTGCATGGAGGCTGATCACAAGGCTCTGATATTGAGTCTGAGGTGAGTGCAGCCAGGCCAGGGTAGGGCCGAATCTCTCCAGGAGGAGAGACAGACAGGGGTCTGCAGAGGGCCCTGGGTGCTGGAAGGAACCTTGGCTAGAGTTGTACGCTGGCAGGAGCCAGAGAGTGGGGAAGTTGCTAAACTTCCATTATGGACTTATTGTTTATGTTTGAGGGCAGTTTATGCTGAGTGTTTTTAATAAACTGCCAGAATTTCTATGAAGAGACTGTGTACGTGTGTTGCTGAAGCTACCTCACACCGCTGCAAGCGAGTGAAACCCCCACGTTGCAGGGCGCAACGTTACAATATATATATATATATATATATATATATATATATATATATATATATATATACACTATGTTTAGGCACCCTGTAATTAATGACTACAAGAATTAAGCTTATTGCTACATGGGTAAAAAAAGACAGGTACATAGTTAACAATTTTTTTTATCAAAATGTGTACAAGTCATCCACCAGCAGCACGGTCTAATTCACTGAATGGACCCTAACTCTACCGATTCTTCTCTATGGGTCTAGCGAGGCCACAATTGAACTAGGGAAGAGATAGGATTCAGGTTTAGTTCTATTGCTTTGCACATTTTTCTATATGTTTAGCAATGGTTGAATTCATGTGTTCATTAGTTCATGGCCTCCTACGCTACATGCACCATCTATGTTAGAATTTATTTACTTGTTGTCATGTCACAGTATTTACAAAGATTTTTCCAGGATAAAGTATAAAGAGGTGTTTCATATGCCAGTCTTGAACGTGTTGCCCGATGTTGTAAGGATTACCAAATTAATTAGGAAACAGATACCTCTTAATAAACTTGGCTCATTTTTGAGCTGTCCATGGTCCACAAAGTGAAATCTACAGCATTAATGAGCTGGCATTGCTTTCAGCCCCAAGGTATGGCAGTTTTCTGGCTTGTGTTATATTAAATTTGATTTTCATTTTTTAACCAGCCTTTGGCATGTTCTTGAGCCATAATGACTTGGTCTGTAAGATTGATCTTGTGCAAGTCTACATAGGTCCACCAGGTTCTTCTCCACCATTATTTTGATTGTATCAAGCCATTGGATCTTTCTCTTCAACATGTTCCTTCTATTCTTCCGACCATGATGTCCATCTCCAATGATTGCTCTCATCGTATGACATGTCTAAAGTAAACAAGTCTTGATTTTAAGACCTTTTCCAGTGACTTCATTGTTGATTTGACCATAGTTATTCTCTTATTGACACCCGGTGTCATTGCTGCACCTTGAGTAATCATCAATCTGAGTAGGTTGAAGTCCTTTAAACTTGCAGATTCTCGCCATCCATCTCAAATGTGTTCTGGTCATACCTGGCAGTAGTCAATATCTTTGTCTTCCTTGTGTTGAGTAGCAGTCCAATGTTTGAACGATCCAGCTTGATACTGAGCAATAAGTCCTTCATTCCAACTACGCTTTTTGCTGTAGTATTGTATCATTTGCGTATTTAATATTGCTGATGATTCGTCCAACACTTTTGATTTCTTATTCTTTTTTGGCAAGTCCAGCCTTCCTGAAAATAGTTTCTGTATATAATTTGAAGAGAAATGGGGACAAAATGCAGCTTTGTCTGACATTTCCCTCTACTTTTATCATGGGGTGTGAGGGGATAACATGGGACCGGGGATCCTAGACTGGCTCTCAGGCTAGGTGACTCTAGCTGTCCCTAAGCCCAGAGATACTTCTAATGGGGAAGATGTCTGGGACGCCTTCCTTGCCTTGCTCCTGGCCATCCCTGATCTAATACCTCCTCTCCCCCACCCGAGGGGAGGACCGGGAAAGGAGTGGTTGAACCCATAGATAAAGACAAATGGAGAAACCAAAAACGCTATCACAGCTAGCACACATGGAGATATGACAATACGTGATAAGGAGGAAATAAAGAGCAGGGAAGATAAGAGGATTTCCACAGCACACCAAGCAGCATGTAATAAATCACCAGCAACAGTAACACAACAACACATGAACCGGTTTAGCAAAAGCTATAGTTGGCATGGGAAGACAGGATCCACCATCTTAAAAAGGCTGGGAGTAACTGTGATAGGTATCCCACAACATTTGATCCAAAAGGTAACCAGCAAGATTAACAAATGCAAGCCTAATTATTAAAGAGCACACAGTTGGTCAACACCCGATTCTGTCTGTGCAACTCAGAAGCACCAAAGGAGGCATAGTGTGGAGTGTCAGATTCTGCAGTGTGAGCAGCGTCAGATAAAAGTCAGTGAGTTTAGATCCAAACATCTTGTGACAACTTTGAACCATGTCATGTCACCATGCCCTGTTCAGACTGTTGCTTCTTGGTTAATGTAAAAGTTCCTAATGAGGCTGATTTATATCCTTTATGATGTTCCAAACACAGTCCATTAACACAGATTAACAGTCGAAGGCTTTGCTGTAGTCGAGGAAACAAATATAGATCTCCTTGTTGTATCCTTTGGCCTTTTCCATTATCCATCTAATGTTTGCAATTACATCTCTTGTTTCACTGCCTTTTCTCAATCCTGCTTGTTCCTCTCGCAGCTTTTTGTCAAAGTAGTCATCTATTAACAACAAATGCAACAGAATGATAATAACGGATCCATTAACAGATTTAAAAAAACAAATAGCATTTTAGTGGATCCATTAGCATTTTAAAACGGATCTTTTGTAAAATGGTTGCCTTTTGCTGTCCGTTTCCATCTGTTTTTAATGGATCTGGATAACAGGAAACACCTTAATGTGTGAAGCCATCATTTGGAATCCTGAAACTAAAGAGTCTAGTACTGATTTGTATGATACTACCAGAATCGATTTTGTTCTGCTTGAATTTAATATTCCCGAAGGAGAGATGGAGAAGGAGAATAGAGAGCGCCGTAGACACAAAAGCATATGGATTCAGCCAATAGCAGCTGCGAGGATGACCCATGGGGTGTACACTACCCTGTACCATGAACTTTGTCTTCACCAACCAAAGTTTTCTGATCACATGCGGATGTCTGTAGTCAGCTTTGATGACTTGCTGCTTCTTATATCACCGCAGACATCTGAACACAGTACAAAGTAGCTTTTCACCGAAAGAGAGTTTAATGCGGACCTTAAGGTAACGTTCCTAAATTATAATCTTATCTCCTGCCATGTGTTTTTAGATTTTATTGGTAAATAATTATTTTTTATCACACATTACACAGATTTTTGTCAACAGGAGAAAGTTTTTCCTCTCTGTATTACCAGTTCTGACTTTGAAAGTCAACAATATCTACTATAGTGAAGGACACTTGCAAGGCTCTGTGGGATGTTCTTCGTGATGATTATATTCCACATCCCCGCAGTCAGCTATGGAAAGAAATTGCTGAAGATAGTTAGGAAAAAACACAATTTCCAAACTGTGTTAGCGCTGTTGACGGAAAGCACATTCGCATTTAGAAGCTTCTACATTCCAGATCATAGTTTTACAGCTACAAGAAATATTTCTCGGTTCTTTTGATGACCATAGTGGATGCAAGTAAAGTTTTATTGCTGTGAATATTTGGGCAATTGGGCAAATGAATGACTCTTGTGCCTTCAAACGTTCAGCCATTGGTTGCAGGTATTATTCTGGAGACTTTGGATTGCCACCACCAAAGTGTTTTCATGGTACAAATGGACAGCCAATGCCATCTGTCATTGTTGGTGATGAGGTTTTACAGATGTGTATCAATCTTCGAAAGCCTTATTCAAGTCAAGCACTAAACTACAGCAGGCGTATTTACAACTACAGGTTGACAAGAGCATGACGCATGGTGGAGTGTCTATTCGGGATAATGGTTGCAAAATTATGGATTTTTCAGAACAATTCAGTTTAAAACTAAAATCATAGATGATGTCATAATGGCTTGTGTAGTTCTACATAACTTCCTCCTGCACAAACAGACTCTCATGTTTGATTAGGGGCAGACAATGTAATTACCAATGTAAGGCATCCCAATTTCCTGGCCAAGAAGTGCAGTAGCCATTAATCGCATGAGGGTTCTCTTGAAGAACTTTACCTCTCCTAGTCCGGATAGGTGAATTGTCAAGATGGACAAATCTGAATTGATAGAATGTCCATGTCTATTCTTTGCTAAACAATTTTGTCATGCTACTTGTTGCTTTTATTACAATGTGTCATTACAGATGGCAGTGGATTCCGCTGATGTGCTATTATTAGTATTTTCCCATAGGCTGATTACAGCTGAGGACAAAACAAAGAACAAAGCAATTGGCAGTCCAAAATTGAACATTCTGACGATCTTTTGGCCAGAGCAACCATAGACATTAGATTATCAGTCAAATCCATCGATATCAGTGGGTTCTACCAACATTAACCTAAAATGTATGTGGGCATAAAGTCTTACCTGAGATAGAAAACTCATAATCAAATACCCGCTCAGGGCATTCCGTGTTATGAGATGGTGGGGGTGGGGTTGTTGGGACCCATGTAGAGCGTCTGTCTCTTTCACACTGTGGAGAATGTAGTCAGTCTACACATTCTACACACAATATAATGATTTTAGTGGTCACCATACAATGCTTTACGTTACCTTTGGTTTTTATTTTTTTTATTAATGAACATATGGAAAACGTTATTGAAATAAACTTTTATGTTTTGTAAGTTTTTATATTTTTTACACATTAAACTGTTTTTAACATTTTTTTAGTTCTACTAGTGAACTTAATCCTGTAATTGTTTGATGAATACTTCTGTATTACAGTGTAATTTCCTGTCAGCATTCTCCTATTAACCTCTTATCAACTGCGGGCCATATTGGTACGTCCTAAGCCATCATAGTGTAATGACTTGTGGCTGCTGCGAGTAGCCGGCAGTGATCCGCGCATATGTCTGCTAATTTGAATAGCTGACATGTGTGCCTCGCAGGCAAGGGTGTCAAAATGTGACAGTGTGATTTCAATACCCGTCGCAGTAAATGTTCACTCACTCGACTCCATCAGTGGTGCCGTGATGTGATAACTATGAGCTGCTGCTTGCTATGGTAGCACAGAGAAAATTAAAAGGTTAAAAAAATAAAAAATCTACACACATCTCCAGTATCTCCACATTCAGAAATGCCCGATCTATCAAAATATAAAATCAATTACGTCACAGAATCTCCTCTCTTTTTTCTTTTTCCCCTTCTTTCCTTCCTCTTCCTCTTCTCTTTCCCTCTCCCCATCTTTCTCTTTCTCTTCCTTTTCTTTCCTTTCTCTCTTCTCTTCTCTCTTATCTAATTAGTGTACATTGATTTACGTGTTCATATATATAACAAGATTTTATAGAAGGATGTTGCTTTTTATATTCTAAACAGACCAAAGATAAATGATTACTACATATTTCGGTTAGGATGTCATATAGGATGTTATACAGATTTCCCTCCTTGTAAGACTCGCGACAAATTTTACTGCAATATATGCTGTATAAGACTTAAATGCCCAGGTCATATTGTAACCTTTTCATATCCTGTAAAATTGTGCAACACGAAATACTTATACCCATTCTTTGTTATATAAATTTTTTAAACAATAAAGAAATATTAAACAAAAATATAAAATCAATTAATTGGATCAGTAAATGGCATAGCGGTAAAAAATTCCAAATGCCAAAATTACATTTTTTTGGTTGCCGCAAATTTTGCGCAAAATGCAATAACAAGCAATCAACACACAGCATCTGCGAAAACATTATACCATTAAAAACATCAGCTTGAGATGCAAGAAATAAGCTGTCACTGAGCCATGGATCCTAAAAAATGAGAACACTACGGGTCGCAGAAAATGGCACAGACAGTGTTCCACTTTTTTTGGACAAACTTTTTTCTAATCCGTTAGATGAATGTAATACATGTTTGGTGTCTACGAACTCGTACCAACCTGAGGCATCACACCAACACATCAGTTTTACTATATAGTGAACATGTTAAATAAAATATCCCAAAAACAATCATGCAATCGCAATTTTTTCGCAATTTTTCCATACTTGGAATTTTTTTGCTGTTTTCCAGTACACTATATGGTAAAACTTATGACTTCATTTAAAATTACAACTCGTCGCACAAAAAACAAGCCCTTATATGGCAAGATTGACAGAAAATGTTACGGCTCTCGGACGAAGGGGAGTAAAAAAAAAACAACGACAACGGAAATTCGTCTGGGGGTGAAGAGATTAAACCCTTAATGAGTACTAACAAAGGGGGATTGCTCGGCACCACCTGAATTATTAGACAAATCATGTGCCATGTACCTATCAAATCACCTGAACACACACAATATGGCACAAAGAGGCACCAGACTTATGAATAATAAATAATTAATATGGAATAGACCTTGATGTGTGCAAAAAATGCAATATTTATTTATTTATAAAGGGTGGCAAACACACACAATTTTAAAATCATTTAAAATCAGACATGAACACTAAACACTGCCTCCAACATGGGACTTATGAATTGCATAGACAAGCATATTGAGGGTAAACACAACAATACTGCCCCCTATCTGGGTATTTTTTATACAAAATCAAGTATATACTCCATCTATGCTAAAAATGTGCTTGTATTGCATCAAGTTGTTACTGGATACCCTGAGACTGTTACCAAATGGTATATAACAAAGGCTAAATTAGCCAATAAAGATAACAATAAGTCCAAACAGTCACTAAGGATGGTTACCAAAAACTGTAATACAAAGTCCCGGAGTCACAGTGTGAGCGCCCGATGCGTTACGCCAGTCACGCTGGCTTCATCAAGTCTCATTCATGAGTCTCCTGATGAAGCCAGCGTGACTGGCGTAACGTGTCGGGCGTGACAATGCGGAAGGAAGGAGGTGGGCGGGATGTTTACATCCCACTCAGCTCCGCCCCTCCGCTTCTATTGGCTGGCTGCCATGTGACGTCGATGTGATGCCGAACGTCCCTCCTACTCAATGAACAAATTGAACGTGCCACACATACGATGCGGGCGTTGCAAATCGCATACGATATCGTATACGAAATTGCAACGTGTAAAGCAGGCTTAAATCTCTTCCTGATATTTCGAAGTAAGGGACAGATGAATGCCAGTATAACTGCAGTATCAGACTATACAAAGTTTGTTTTTTAGAACATTGCCAGTGATACACAAAATGTAATTGCTGTAGATGCAAAATAATGGAGACATTTCAAGCTTATTTTGTAGATGTCATTAAGAGTTAAAAAAAGGTTAGGCTCAAAAGGGAATTCTGACCTTAATAAATGATCACCTATTTAGGGAATAAAAGTTAGATTGGTGGGGGAACCGAGAAACCTACCAGTCACTTGTGTCCCCATTCTTCCCTGGTTTTTCTCTGGCCTTCAGACTTTGGCCAGCAGGAGTTCAATAAAGCAACTCCGACTCCTGGCCGTGTATGATGGCTAGGGTAGAGCCAAGGTAAATGGGGAAACCCCTTTTCTTACCTTACAATTAGTAGGTTTTCAATGGTGAAACACCCACCAATGAAAAATAAACTTGAAAAATCTTCACTCAGAACTTTCTATCATTTTGTTTCTACAGCTATTATGCTCCGTGTATCCCTGATAGTAATCTGCCAGGAATCATATTAGTTGTAGACACAAAATGATAGGATGTTTTAATAAAGATTTTTTAAGTTTATTTTTCAATGTGATGCACTAAACAGTTGAAAAATTTGCTGAACAGTTAGACCCACACCCATTAAGCAATTATCACCTATCCAGTGGATAGGTGATTATTATCTTAGACCAGCATATCCCTTTAAGAGAAAAGTTTAACTTCATAGCATAGACATGTTTTTAAAGCTTCATAGAACCATTTTCGCCCCAATTCATCAAAGTGTTTATGTAAAACACTTTGAAAAGGAGAAGTTGTCCAAAAATGTTAAAACTTTTAGTGTTTTCATATCCGTTTTGGCTGCTAAAATGGAAAATGGTGAGGTAGAATGAAGGTGGTGTGTGGTGACACTCGCTTGTCTAAGTCATGACGAGGTGACTGGAATAAGACTTGTGGCAAAGGAACATGGAGGAGCACATCACTTTTATAACATTCCTGATACTTCTGACTTCACCTTGCCCTCCCATCAAGACCAATGTGAAGAATGTCTTGATGAGGGCCATTTAACCCCTTCACGACCGGCCGATTGTGCGCTTTCCGTTTTTTTTCGCCATTCTTCTTCCAAGAGACGTAACTTTTTTATTTTTCAGTCAATATGGTCATGTGAGGGCTCATTTTTTGCAGAACAAATGTGGAAAAATTGCAAAAAAGTTCGATTGCACTATTGTTTTTGAGATATTTTATCCATAGTGATCACTATATGGTAAAAATGATGTGTCAGTGTGATGTCTCAGGTTGGTGTGAGTTGTAGACACCAAACATTCATAAGTTTACTTTTATCTAAGGGGTTAAAAAAAAATCAGACGTTTGTCCGAAAAAAGTGGCGTACGTTTTGCACCATTTTCCATAACCCATAGCGTTCTCATTTTTCAGGATCTATGGCTCAGTAATGGCTTATTTTATTTTATTTTTTTGCGCAGATGCTACGGTTTGATCGCCTATTATTGCATTTTGCACAAAATTTGTAGTGTCCAAAAAACATAATTTTGGCATTTGGAATTGTTTACCGATCAGATTAATTGATTTTATATTTTGATAGATCGGGCGTTTCTGAACGCGGCAATACCAAATGTGTGTATATTGTTTTTTAACCCTTTAGTTCTCAATGGAGTGAAAGGTGGACTTTGGACTTTTAGGGGGTTTTTTGTTTTTTTTTAATTTTTTAAAACTTTTTTTAAAACTTTTTTTATTTGACTAGGTCCCCTAGGGGATCACAACGATCAGCAGTCTGATTGCTTATTCATTTCTTCCGATCAGAGCAGCATCGCTTCGACCGGGAGAAATGATCATCTCCTGTAACAGCCAGTACTCGGCTATTTGTTTACAGGACCCAGGAGTCATCACATGACCCAGTGCTACCATAACAACCACCGGAAGTCATGTGATCAAGTCACGTGATATCCGGTATCAGCCTGTAAGAAACGTTTCAGCGCAATCGCGGTTATAATGGCGCTGTCACTTATTGACAGCGCCATTTAAGGGGTTAAAAGGCACGGGCAGATACCGATTCCGCTCGTGCCTGGCAGGCACACATGTCAGCTTTATAAATCAGCTGAGATGTGCGCCGATCTCCCCCGGCTGCCGGGAGAAGCTGTGGGTCATTAACACTATGACCGCTGGGACATAATTTTACCGCCCGCGATCGTTAAGGAGTTAATAACTATTTACCAGTTCAATATGCTAGAATCTAGCTTCTACAGTAGAACTCTCAGGGTTCATAGATAGAATTAGCAGAGAAAGTAGGTGAAATATATCTTTGTACCGTGTTAGCCAAAAAAATTGTTTAAAAGAACTGAAGTCCTCAGTGGTTGATACCTTTTAATGGCTTACTGAAAAGATGGTAATAATAACAAGCTTTCCAGACTACTCAGGTCTCTTCTTCAGGCTCAATAAAACACAAAATCTGAAGAGTCACATATTTATACACAACAGAACAGAGAAATTCTTTTGCATCTATTCTGTAATGTTGGGTTGAAAAGCTTGTAATATTGGCACTTCTTTGCAAGTGCAAAAATGTCTAATGATGTTCATCAAATTTCCTCTTAGAGAATCCTAGAAGACTATGGCCTTATTTTTTCAGCTCTGATGAACCATTGATGGTTGAAAGATTTTGTCATTGATTGACACTTTGGGGCAGAAAAACTGGGCTCGAAAAAATCTGGAGGAGATGTCCATAATTACGCTGATTTTAATATTCATTCTGCTAAAAAATAAAAATAACGAGAATATCCAACAGAAGCAACAGCAAACATTCAGCAAAGGCCATAAAACCTCTACTATCTCCCACTGATCCAGCTCAGATGCTCCAATGGTCCATCCAGTTTTACAACTAGCCAGCATATATAATTTGCATAGAGTCATGATGGCTATAAAGTGCCCTGTGAGCATTACAGCCGCTGATTGGCTATACCTGTGCACTAGCCATTTGTAAACATAGACAAACCCCAAGAGAAAAACACAAAATGATCCTATAATAACTTAAATAAGTGAATAGCAGCAGTATATTTAAATAACATATGGTGCTTGGTTAACACGGTTTGATAGCATCCCACCGCTACAAGGTATACCCAGTCAGGACGGTCCTACTCTAGTATTAAAACCTTACCTTGCGTCAGTGACATCAGTGTGAATAGGGGCAGAGAAGGACATGACTGCAACTACAGCCACCTTAACATAGGAAGCTATATAGATGCATGCCTAGCTCAGGGGTAGGGACCACACACCCCATTTGTACAAAGTACAAAAAATATAGAATAACCCAAAAAATTAGCACTAGCATAGCTTGGTATATGTGCAGTAGGAGACGTTCGTGTCATGAGTGTATCCCACCTGGAGGAGATCTCAGGCGAGTCTGGAATCAGAAGATCACAATGCCTTAGTCCTCACAGATCCACTACTGGTATTTAAATAACATTTACTTGCTTGCACTGTTTCTTGTCTGGCTTCTGTCTGTGGCTTTAATCCCAGGGGTAGCTATTTTGCTACTACTCCCCTTTGTTATATAAAGTCTCATGTTCTAACTTCTGATGCCGGTGATAGAATCTGAATCCTGATTTCTATACGGTCCACTGTGGAAGGAGCCAGGCTGTGGAAGAAGCTTTAGTTTCATGTCATTTGCAGCTGTGGTCTTTGCTGCATTGTAGCTCTTTGGATTGTATTTTGGTGTTTATTTCCCCTTTCTGTTTTCCTACTCTTGAGTTTCTTCATTGCAGAGGTGAGACTAGTGCTCTTGCTGACCTGCTCACTAGCCACGGTGAGTTTAGGACATGCAAGGGCTTAGACATGTGATCGGCGACACGGTGAAAGAACTCGTTTAGGGACGTTAGGGAGTGCAGGGTCAACCTCAGGTGAATGCAGGTGTTGACCCCTTTCCCTAGGTGGTCCCTCTATACCTTGTGTGTTGTAGCACCTGCTGGTGGTTTTCCTGGTACCTGGCAAAATCCCGTTTGTCACTTTGTAACAGTTCCACATGCAAAACCCAAGAGAAAAACACAAAATGAGTATATACCCTATAATAAAAGTAAATAGTAGTAGTAAATTTATATAACATAGGCAACTTACTTAACTTGGTTAACACTGTTTGATCAAAAAAGCGTAAAAGCCATTCTCTTAACGCGCATATACTAAGTTATGCTCCGGCTAATTTTTTTTTTTTAGTCTTTTCCATTTGGAAATATAGAAAAGGAGGACTACCGGAGTGTAGATAATGGACAGGCAGGTATAGAAGAGGTAACCAATCATTTTACCATTGTTTTTTTACGACTTTTGTTTTTGTAATAAATAATATCACAATTCTGTAAATTCTACCACTGTAAAGTGATTTTGAAATAATTGTCAAAATGATGTCTGGTCCCAGAAGTCCATGTTATTGTGCACTGCAGCAGGGTAAGGGCTGGAATATTCATTTCCACTGTGCACAAAGCATGCAACTGTTTCCAGACTGCAGCAGAACAGGTGGTGCGGTAACAAGGGTATGCTTGTGTTGCCATGGCAACAGGAATCTCTTATTCCTACCCATAAATCTAGACAAACTGCAGATATTTTTTGCAGATAAAACCTTGGAAACTTACTTTAATTGGCTTTAAAGTACAGACTGAGAGGTATGCTTCCGACTGCATAATGGACTACTATGAATCAAGGTTGTATCCATTTTACCAAGCCCCATCATTTAATCCTCAAACATTAATATGTTGTATAAGTTCCATATTGTTAGACATTTTATATGGTCTAATGGAAAATAATGTGGACAGCAGGTCAATACTAGTTTTCAATAAAAAAGTACATTTTTACTCATATGGTCTGAAACAGTGATTCATGCATTGGTCATGAATGATAATATACTGTTTGTTACACATCACTGTAAGTGAAATATATCATTACAATATCCAATGACCCAAAAAATCATTATGTACTAGATAGTATAGTAGATGGACACTATGCCACATAAGGCGGAGATTTACAGATGGTAGACATACAGCTCTGGCAAAAATTAAGAGACCACTGCAAACTTTTCAGTTTTTCTGACTTTTCTCTTTATCGGTATATTTTTGAGTAAAATGTAAATTATTCTTTTATTCTATAAACTACTGACAATGTCTTCGAATTTCCAAGCAATAAATTTTGTATTTATTTTCTGAAAATGAGAAATGGTCAAAATAACAAAAAATGCATTGCTTTCACACCTCCAATAATGCAAAGGAAACAAGTTCATAATCATTTAGTAACAACAATACTAATGTTTTAACTCAAGAAGAGTTCAGAAAGCAATATTTTGTGGAATAACCATGATTTTTAATCACAGTTTTCATGCGTCTTGGCATGCTTTCCACCAGTCTTCACATTGCTTTTGGGTGACCTTATGCCACTCCTAGTGCAAAAATTTAAGAAGTTGTTTTTTGTTTGATGGCTTGTGACTATCCATCTTCCTCTTGATTACATTCCAGAGGTTTTCATTGGGATTCAGGTCTGAAGATTGGGCTGGCCATGACAGGGTTTTGATGTGGTGGTCCTTCATCCACACATTGATTGATCTAGCTGTGTGGCATGGCGCATTATCCTGCTGGAAAAATCAGTCCTCATGGTTTGAGAACATTGCCTGAGCAGAAGGAAGCAACCATGTTTCCAGGATAACCTTGTATGCGGCTTGATTCATACATCCTTAGCAAAGTTTAATCTGCCCAATTCCAGCCTTGCTGAAGCATTCCCAGCTCATCACCGATTCTCCACCAAATTTCACAGTGGGTGAAAGACCTGTTGCTTGTATGCCTCTCCAGGTCTCCATCTAACCATTAGACGACCAGGTGTTGGGCAAAGCTAAAAATTAGACTCATCAGAGAAGATTACCTTACTCCAGTTCTCTATGGTCCAATCCTTATGGTCTTTAGCAAACTTCAGCCTGGCTCTCCTTTGCTTCTCATTGATTAAAGGCTTTTTTCTAGCTTTACATGACTTGAGCCCTGCCTCTAGAAGCCTGTTACGAACAGTTCTTGCCATACACTTCACCCCAGCTGCCATTTGCCATTCCTTTTGTAGGTCACTTGATGTCATCATGCAGTTGCTGAGTGACATTCGAATAAGATGACGGTCATCCCGGTGTGTGAAGAGTCGCTTTCCCCCTCTTCCGGTCTGTACTATTGTTGGATTTTAGCTGACACTGGAATGAAATGGCAGTCAGACTTGTAGAGAAGCAAATTTTTATAAAAATGTGCAGTGGTCTCTTAATTTTTGCCAGAGCTGTACTAGAAATAGCTAATAGTTGTATAGACAAACATAGAAGATCACAATTATCTACACCTAAAAACTGAAAAATTAGGGAGAAACACTAAGTTTTTTAGTTTTTTTATACCATCTCCTCTCTTCTTTTTTTCTTACGACCTATTTTTTCCTTTCCATGTTTGTTGTATATAGTAAAAATTCAATACAAATTAAAAAAAAATAAAAAAAAATTAAGTAACCTAGTCTTTAATATTAAGCTCTGGGTCATGAGAAACTGATCATTGAACCACAGTGCTTGATCGGTATATTGACTTGTAACTGACTATGTAGCTAAGATGTTATACTTTGAAAGCGTAGAGGATTTCACATCTCACTTTCTACAGTATTGATATATTTGAACCCCATGTGAACACACTTTCATATACACAGCCCAACAATCTGTTTTCATCTCCAAAGTCGTGAAATCATTTGCAATTAATGATCTTGTGTTGTCATAGCTCTGCTGATGGAAGATTTTGTAGAGGTGATGATCACACCCGGGAAACACTGCAGTGAAAACGTTCCACCATTATAGTTTTACATCATGAATTGGTTAATAAATGTAAATGAGGAAGTTAGTTCAGCTGACATTTCATATTAACCCCAACAATGTACTATTAAGTTATTGGTCGTGTCCTCCCGGTTACTGTGGTCTCCGGTGTCGAGTTCACGGCAATCCCCACACATCTAACATGGGGCACCAATGTGTTGTTATGGTAGCGCGAGGTCAGCTGATGACCCCTGACGCTACCATGACTCACTTCCTGCGAGAGATAACAGAGTGCTGGCATTCACAGATGAGCATCGCTCTGATCAGGAGAAGTGATCAGATAGTGCAGTCATAAAGTCCCCTAGAGTGACTAGTAAAATCAATAAAAAAAGTTTTTTAAAAAAAACCCTAAAAGTTCAAATCACCCCTTTTTGCCCCATTAAAAATAAAACAATTAAAATACGCATATTTGGTATCGCCGCATTCAGAAATGCCCGATCTATGAAAATATAAAATCAATTGATCTGATCGGTACATGGCGTGGCGAGAAAAAAATCCAAATGCCAAAATAATGTTTTTTGATCGCTGCAACATTTCATTAAAATGTAATAACAGATGAGCAATACTTAGCATGTACCCAAAAACAGTAATATGAATGGTGTCATTCAAAAGTACAACTCGTCCCGCAAAAAATAAGCCTTTTTATGGCAATATTCATGGAAAAATAAAAATGTTATGGCTCTTGGAAGATGGGGAGGAAAAAACGAAAATGAAAAATGGAATATCGCTCAGAGGTGAAGGCGTTAAATGGCATTTCCACCTAAAACATATATAGATCATCAAATTTAAATGCTAGAGTTATAGCTAAAGTTTGCTACAGAGAGCTTCTCAACTCCTAGAAAACTTCATGAAAAAAGCAGACCAAAATGAAAATAAATATTCTCACATATAGTATTATTAGGAAAACTAAAAGAAAATCCCATCAAATTTAGTGAAAATAGCTATAGCCCTTTAATAAAGGGAGACTACAGTCTCTGTGCTGTTATTTAACGTCATTGTAGTTATAATTGTGTAACAAGCAGTGTTCATTGGAATCATGTGTATTATGGAGCAGTAGAAGGGGGCTAGAAACAGCAACTGAGGTAAATACTGTCAGTTTTCTGCTTAGATTGGCAACATGGCTGTTTGTCTGTAAAAGTCAGTAGAGATGATCAAATTTTAGTTACATTTTATGAACTTTACCAGAGTTGGCAAATTCAATCAGTTTGAAATTGTATTTCCAAAAAAATTATTACAAATTGAACAGAAAAACACATCATGTTTTTGGTGTATTTTTCAGGAGATGCATATTTGATGCAGAAATTTCTGCAATCAAATACTCAATGTGCGCACATAGCTTAATCTGGTAATCCAGCAATGAGTTCACCTGATACCTGAGTTGAGTTCACCTGAAGTCACAGCTGGGATATCATGGGAACAACTTGCTGTGACCTCAGGTAAACTCACCAGAGGGGAACTCATTGAGCTCACTGCCGGATTACCGGATTAGGCTATCTGCGCACGTTGAGTATTTGGTTGCAGATATTTCTGCACCAAATCTGCATTTCTTGATAAAAAAAACGCATTGCAATTTTGGTGCATTTTTCTGCCAGGAGATCCACATTTGATGCAGAAATTTCTGCAACTAAATATTCAATATGTGCACATAGCCTAATCCAGTACTCTGGCATTGAGTTCAATAAGCTTACCTGAGGTGAGTTCACCTGAGGTCACAGCTAGGGTACTGTGGGAACTTCCAGCTGTAACCTCAGGGAAGCTCACTGATCTCACAGCTGTGGTTCCATCAGTGTGTCCTAGCCACTGCAGTGATCGGTCATTTTCCTAAATGACCTCAGGAGATAGCAGAGCCAGGATAGTCATGGGACGTCATTGGTGTGGATTATGTCGGACCAGCAAGGGTATTTTCAGAGTAATTAAATTGGAGAAAGAAGGTGTTTTGATTTTAAATAAAGGATTTTTTCTGTATTTTATGTTTACTTCTTTTTACTTACACAATTAGTAATGGGGGGGTCTCATAGACCCCTACCTAATACTAATCCAGGACCTCATGGCAGCTGTGATTTTTTGACAAACCACAGCTTTCATTAATCCCTTATATTGCCACCGCTCACGGTCAATCAGGGTGAGGCGGGTAAGCACTAGGATTGGTGAATCTAATGGATATGCCAATTCTGGTGCCGCTGCGGACTTCTATTTTTAGACTGGGAAGGTTCCAATAACCATGGGCCTCCCCAGCATGGAAATACCAGCCCCCAGCTGCTTTTTTTTACTTTGTCTTGGTATCAAAATGGGGGGGACCCCACACCTTTTTAAATTATTTATATAATTAAAAAAAAACTTGCTTGAGGCCCCTCATATTTTGATACACATCCAAGATAAAGTACACAGCTGGGGGCTGCAGCCTCCAGCTGTCTGCTTTTTTTGCACTGGATATTAAAATATGGGGGACCCTATACCATATTTTCCAATTTTTTAATTTTTTTTACTCTCCGGTTCGGGGATCCAGACAGCTAATGTGAGGGGAACTATACACAGACGCCAGCACAGAAGGTGAGGGTGCAGTCTGACTGAAACAAATCACATATGCTGTCACAGAGTGGGCGGGGAAGCAGTGAAGATTCAAAATATTAAATGAGCAGATGCAGTGGGACAGCCACGCAGAAACTCAATAAGTATAAATGTCCTGCTTTAATCCTTTTTACATTTTTTCATTTATTTCTATCTGGGTGGCCAACCAGAACAATAAGATGGACTTCCTTGAGAATCGGTCTTTGGCCAGTCGCACACCTACAACTGGCTAAGCTGTTTTCAAGAACTCCAACTAGCCCCACATTATTACTGAGGGGCAGCTTTCTGCCTACGAACAGTATAGATAAAAAAAACGATTAATGCTGGGAGTGTGTGTGTATGGCAAGTCATAGCTCATAAATACTGAGGACTTTACAGCAGAAACTCATCACTGCAAAAGCTCCAGCAGATAAAACAGTATTTTATCAAAACAACAGAAAGAAGTAAGTGACCCACTGTTAGAATTGAGATTTCTATCCCTACTTTATGTCCTTTTTATAACCTTGTGATAATCAAGAGGTTTATATCTTGTCATGAGAACGGAGATCAGTTTCATAGAACTGATTCTGTGCATAATCACATTCCACACTGTTTGTGAGGAGGGAAGAGGGAAATAAAAAAAAAGGCGCCTATGACTTCAGCCACTTTATAATTTCATTATTTAGGCTAAGAGAGCCACATAAATGATAGCAGTATTTTGTTGAAACAAGAACAACTACCATCTGATTGATTACTATTGCACACCCATCAACATGATGTATTATTCCTAAACACGCTATAATACTATACTTTTCATTCCTCTAACAACGTAATTTATCAGGACTAATTTGAATACCTAATTTATGCTGTGTCTCCGAACATCAATTGATTTGCTCAATACGGGTTTATCATGATGTGAAGACCAAACCTTTACTTCTAGCGTCAGAGACATCATATATAATGCACAGGCAAAAGCTAAGTTAAGGCATCTGAAATAAAGCTTGCAAAGACTGTGAGTGGTACCGGATTTTAGCACCCATGTGCCTTAGATTTGCTGATTTGTTGTCCTAGTCAATAATTTCCAAGGTTAAAGGGGTCAGTCCTAGAAATGACCTTTATGGCATATCCTTAGTAGAAAAGAGGTCCTTGTCACTCCCATTGGTTGTCTCATTTATCCTTGGACTTGCGATAAATGGACCTTTTATCTAACTTAATAACACTGTCCCATTAATAACTGTCTGGCGTGGAGAGTTAGCAAAGGCTCCATTTATTCATGTTTATGGGCATTCTGACAAGTGACAATTGCTCTGATAGACCTGCATTTATCACTTATTTGTGTTGATTATTTTGAACTTTAACTTACTAATAATGTTATCTCCCTACCGTAGTAGGACTGTTTTACCTAAGGTGAAAATTATTTAAAAATTTGAACTCTAGTGCCACCTATAGGAAGTAGCAATCCTAAAAGTCAAAAGTGACTCTTTAACGAACCTTGTCATATAACCTAGGATTTATGCCAGATCAGAACCTCAATTTACAGACACGGTGTTCCAGGGTGATTGCCCCTAGTCAGTGCAAAGTATGAGATCTGATCTAGCTGTATGAGACGCTATAGTAGGTTCTAAGGGGAAAACGTAGACTGACAAACCAATCTAGCTTCCAGTGAGGAGACTTATAGCTGCAATGTTCCTCTGTGAAATATGGAGTTAGCCTCCTTCCTCCCTGAGGAGACAATTTGCAGCTATAAAGGTCGCTTTACACACAACGATATCGCTAGCGATCTCGTTAGCGATGTGACACTCCCAGATTGTTGCTACGATTTGCCGATATCGCTCATAGGTCGTTTTGTAGCTGTCACATGTACCCATCTGACAAACGAAGCTACATCGTTCAGCGATATATTGTTCGCTCAAGGCGGTCGTGTGGACACCGTCACACAGCATTCCTCCCAACGATTCCTGCAATGACAGAGGCGTATAATTGTCCATAGCATACATCCTGGCGTGACACCAATCAGAGCGGAGGAGGTGTGGAGCATTGATCGTAACGACACGCCCGCGTCGCTGATGACGGATGCACTAACGATGTTGTTCGTTGTTGGCAGGGTGTCAAACGTAGCAATATGTCTGCTGCGTTCGAAACGACGAACAATATTTTGAAAATGAACGAAGTGTCAACGATCAACGATTTTCGCTATTTTTACGATCGTTCGGAGTCGCTCATAGGTGTCACACGCAACGACGTCGCTAACGATGACGGAAGTGCGTCACGAAAACCGTGACCCCGACGACATATGTCAGATAAATCGTAGCGTGTAACGGGGCCTTAAGTCTCCTCACTGGCAGCCATATTGGTATGTCAGTCTCTGCAAGGAGAAAAGTTTTCCCCTTAGAGCCCTGGAAAATTTGAGGAATCCATCTAGTACCATTTCAGATAATGTCTATAAAATATCTCTGCAATTAGTTTATTAAGATAATGATGAAAAAATTACCAAAACAGTGAGATTTTTTTATTATTATTCTCATCCAGTGACGTTTTCCGATATACTACTACTATACTATACTATAAATTTAAGCAACAAAAAAGCGAATAATAAAAAGTTTTTGAGAGTTTAAAGTTTCTCTTAATTTACCAGAGACAAGTGATAATCCTAATCGGCCCATCTACGGTTGACGTTATTTAGTTTCTTTCCTGGCGTTACCAGCTACTACCCACCTGCTCATTTCTAATTTTCTGCTCTCCTACCCCTGCACAGTATAACTCCATCCTCCTACACAGCAATAACCTTGTCGACATAGCAAGCAACAATATCAGTGCAACCTTTCCATTTCTTCCTCCCACTCATCAATTTTCTCTCGTTTAATAGGAAACACACATCTATTCTTTGGGACAGAGACTTCTACCCACTGAATATAAAACCAAATATCTGAGCATACAAATGAGCATATTGTTTTTGCTGCAAACATCTTAATACATAATGTACTCGATAGAAGAATAAAGCGGAGCATTTGTAAATATTCCCATCTTTTTGGAGCAGGATGACTGCATCCACGTCTACAGATATTATTCTCTTTTATCTGTCCAAAATCCATTCTGCTTGCTATATTAGCTTCAGCCTAGTAGCCAATGAGAGGTAAACAACATTGCTGATAACATAAGACTTCCAGTCATCCATAGAAAATGTATTACCTGTGGGCACAGTGGATATACAGGATTACTTTTCATATTATCTACAAAAAAAAGTAAATATTTTCTGTACATATAAATATGTCCTTTTTTCCATACAAAAGTATAATATATAATTGTACAGTACAGGAAAGTGTGAGAGAGCACCTTGCACTCATTTTTTATGATGATCTGGGCACACGATGTAATAGTGGCTGCTGAGCAGAATAAAACATTTTTAATTTGTTTTTTGTTTCCCATAGACTTACATTGCGAATATTCGCGAATAGTCGAATAGCAGTGACCTATTCGTCAGATATTCGCGAAGTCGGATATTTTGGTATTCAATCATCCCTAATGATGACCAGTCATAAGCATACAGCAACACTTAAAAGAGAGAACACACCCTCCATAGCCTACATTACATTTATGTGTTTGAGAGATGTAATTATACAGTTCTGGCCTCCTGGTCTATCCTCCTGCATGAGTTAGTGTATGGGTAGGGGCAGCGATGCTGAAATTAGTTGTATGACATTACAAATCCTTCTAAGGCTATGTGCGCACGCTGCATCTGTGTGGTGACCACAAAGATGCACATTTGTGGTTCCAAAGAAACGCTCCCTCGGCATGCATTTTTTGCCACGTTTTGCTGCATTTTTTACAGTGTTTTTGTCCAGTGCATTTTTTAAGTCAAATCTATTGACTGGAAGAGCTCAAAAATGCAGAAAGAATTGACATGCTGCATCTTTATGGTCACCACAAAGATGCAGCCAAAAGAAAGCTGCTACAAGGCGCAAAGCAAAAATGAAATCTCATAGACTTTGCTGGGAAGGGAAATGCACGCAGTTTCGGGACCAAACCTGCACCTAAAAAACACACAAAAACACAGCAAAAAATGCAACATGCAGACAAGGCCTATCAGCTCTCATCAGTATGTCAGTAATCACACACTGTCTACTGTGCTCAAACAACTTGTTCTTGCTCTGTATTGATAGCAGGCTGTCATTACGTCTCTCACTTGAGTAGCCTGTACGTTCTGGACTACTCTTGTGTGAGAAGATATAATGACAGCCTGCTCTGATCTCACTGCAGAGTGATTACAATTTGAACATAATTGAGATAAGTGTGATACCAACAGTTTGAGCTCTCATCTCTGGACAGACAGTGAGGGACAGGCAGTGCAGCAGAGGTGACAATGCTATGAGAGAAGAAAAGCTGATTCTGGCACAGCTAAATTCAGCTGTGCTGCCCCTCCTCCTATAGGAACCTTATCTGAAATGTGTTAGTCATCTGTGGTTTCTAATCACTCAGGAGGTTAGACCAGGAAATCAGGATTGCATTATTACATCTCACACAATGAGAAATGTTCTCTGTGGAGCCTCTGTTAGGAGTCTTGACACAGAAAATAGCCAGGTATCCCTCTGGGAAGGACCTAGCCAAGGAGTGGTTCTTTTTAAGGAGACCATCATAGCCACCATATAAAGTGGCCCTTTTAGTCAATATCCAACTCTTGGACAAGTTTAAAGATATGACAAGGGAAATACCAAAGCCAAGTATCCATCCACAGACAGCTGTTTCGGGGTATTGCCCCTCATCAGTGTGGAGTAGGAGGAGTCTGTTAGAGGTTTTCTCTGGCTGGTCTCCCCGAGATCAGTGATTGCTTTGTCATCTAAGCTATTATGAGATATGTTCCCCTTTCCTTTGAGTAATGCTGCCTACTTATGAAAAAAGGACAATTTTTCATCAGTTTGATATATCCAATTTTTGGCAATTTTCATCCTTTTTTTAATCGATGCCCTGGTTTTTACCTTTAGTGTGACATCTGTTTTTCTGTAATGAAATTTTTTTTTGTCTGTAAATAATTTTATTGGGTTTAAGAAAAAGTGAACAAAGCATTGCTTATAACACGAATAAGATGTAATCAAACAAAAGTCAAGGTTGATCCAAACATTTGGATCAAGCATGTAGCACTGTATTGTAAGAGAACTTTTATCAGGATAAGAATGGTCAAATAAGAGACCATAACAGATAATGCAGTTAAAACAAGACAATTCAGGTTATACCGTATCATGGTATGTCAACTCAAAGCAGTATTACGGAAACTATTTTAACTATAAAGACTGAGTGAAGGTTAGAAAGAGAGACGAAGGAGGAAAAAGATAGGTATAGGAAAGAGAGGAGGGTATGAGAGGAGGGGGGGGGGAGATATGGATAGATAGGTAGGAGAAGGTTGGTGGTCCAAAGAATTCCGGCGTCAGGTAAACGAATCCTCTTAGAGATTGCAAATATCAACTAAAGGAACCCAAGGAATGAAAGATCCGTGTAAAGCCCCTTATCTCAGCTAAGACTTAAATCTCGGAGTCTCCCGGAAAAGGAGCCAGGAAGACCACGTGCCAGCATGTTTATCCCATTTTTCCCCATCATCTGCCATCAGGGACTCCATACGCTCCAAACTATTCATCTCCTCCAAAAATTCCCTTACAGAGGGGGTTGAAGTTGTCTTCCAATGTCTTGGAATAATCATACGAGCAGCAATGAGAAGAAAGCGTAGGACACCTCTTTTGGTCACAGAGACAGATCCAGGGATTAGGGACAGTAAAGCTATTTGAGGAGTAGGAATTACCCGAATACCCGACAGTTGAAAGTATATTTCAAAAATGGATCCCAGAATGACCTTATCAAGGAGCAATCCCACCATATATGTTTCATAGTACCAATTTCGTCTCCGCATCTCCAGCAGGTATCTGGTACTGTGGGGTAGATCTTATGCAATACGTCAGGGCATCTGTACCAGCGTGTAAGAATTTTAAAATTTTTCTCCTGTGCACTACAGGAAATGGACATTTTATGAGAGAGTGTAAAGATTTTGAGATGATCTTGTTCCGACAACGTGATCTGGAGCTCTCTTTGCCAGGCCTCCAAATACGTTGGGGCACCTTTATATTGGGCTGTACACAAGAGATTGTAGATCAATGCGATGGCATGTTGCGGCGCGGCATTTAATGAAATTAGGGTCTCAAAGTGTGTAGATTTGGATAATAGTGCATTTCCCGGGAATTTCCTTTTTATAAATGTGGTCAGTTGAGTATATTCCAGCCAGGATAGTCTCCTCCCCGGGCATGACTCCTGCAAAGCTTCAAAAGACGCCGTTCCAGATAGCTTCCTAGCAACCTGTCCCAGGGTAACTCCGTCTGCTGAGTCCCAACATAAGAAGGTAGATCTCTCCGACGCAGGGGGGAAGTCGAGATTATTAAAGAGTGAGCTCATACTCCCCGGTCTATGGGATAAGTTTAATGTCTCCAGATGCCTGTCCCAAAAAAGCATGAGCGCCTGAGTCAGAGGTTGAAATCCCGAAACCGCCGGTCTCTGTTGAAGGGGGGCCCATAGAAGCCGTGCCAGAGGGAACGAGGAGAGATGGGACTCAACGCCCACCCACTGTTTATTGAGATTGTTAAATCTCCAATCCAAGACCCTCGTGAGGAGGACACTCTGGTAATACTTTTCAAAATCAGGTAAACCAGCGCCTCCCCTGGATTTGGGTCTCACCAGTGTGGCGTATCGAATCCGAGGTCTCCCCGTCCCCCAGACGAATCTGCTACATGCCCTCTGGAGTTGTCTGAAATATTGTTTAGTAACTTTGATCGGGACTGTTTGGAATAAGTAAAGGAACCTCGGGAGTATGTCCATCTTGAGGGCATTGATCCGGCCAAACCAGGAAAGTCGTCCCCGATTATATCTATTTAGATCAGCAAGAGTTCTAGTAAACAATGGGGAGTAATTAGCCATAAACAACTCATCTGGATTGGCCGAAACAGATATCCCAAGATACTTGATAGATTGGATCTCCCACTTAAATGGGAAGGCGGATTTCAGTCTATTGACTTGTGTGGTAGGGAGAGTAATATTAAGGGCCTCTGTCTTTGAGTAGTTTACTTTGAAGTTAGAAACTATGCCAAAATGTTGGAATTCCTGGATGAGAATTGGAAAGGCGATTTCCGGATTTGTTAGATATAGAAGGAGGTCATCAGCGTATAAGGCAAGTTTATAATCTTTCTGACCTACATCAAAGCCCTTTATATCGGGGGAGTTTCGAAGGGATATAGTCAAATGCTCCATGGCTATTACATATAGAAGGGGTGAAAGGGGGCACCCCTGTCTAGTGCCATTAGATATTTGCAGGGGAGAAGATAGAGTATTGTTGGCTCGAACTCGTGCTGAGGGCTTATGATACAGGGCAAAAATTCTCTCTAACATAGTTTGGCCGATTCCCAGCTGCCTCAGGGAGGAGCGTAGAAAGGTCCAGTTGAGACGATCGAATGCCTTCTCGGCATCAATCGATAGAAGGCAGGCTGGAGTACCTTGTCTGTACATATGTGAGGTCAAAAGTAGAGTTTTAATAGTATTAACGCGCGCCTCTCTACCTCGGACAAATCCAGTTTGGTCAGTATGGATTGAGGCAGGCAACAGCGGGGACAACCGGTTAGCTATTAATTTGGCGAAGATCTTGACATCTACTCCTATAAGAGAGATAGGGCGGTAGTTGGAGCATAAAGATGGGTCCTTCCCAGGCTTGGGAATCACCGTTATGGTAGCCGCAAGGGTTTGCGCGGCGAAGGGGCAAGCTGAGGATATGGAGTTAAAGGTCTTAGTCAGGAAGGGCGTCAGTTCCAAAGCAAATTGCTTATAGAAGTTGGCCAGGAATCCATCCGGACCGGGGCTCTTACCATTGGCCAGACTCTTAATAACCTCATTGACCTCTTGTTCGCTAAAAGGGTCATCTAGCATGAGAGAGTCCACATGGTTCAATGGGGGGAGAGGGGTACCATCAACATAGTTGTCCACTTTCGCTTGGAAATTTGTTGGGGACATGTCCGCCACTGGGCCACCTAGGTTGTATAACCCGTCATAATAATCTCGGAATACATCCGCTATTTCATGAGGTTTGTGTGCTGAATGTCCAGATGGTGATTTAATGGTAGGGATAAATGTAGAGGGAAGGCGAGGATTAAGAAATCTAGCCAGAGCTCTGCCTGGCTTGTTAGAGAATTCGTACATAAATCTCCTACCTCTATCTCGATGACGGGCAGACGCTGCATCTAAGAGGGCTCCCAAGTCTAGTCTAGCCTTGAGCAAGTCTGTTAAAATCTGAGGGTCATGAGTCCGTTTATGTGTCTGTTCTAGGTGTTGAATGGAAGTCAGTAATTTGTCTATTGCGCAGGCTCTATCTCTTTTAAGTCTGGTTCCCTGTTGAATAAAGGTCCCCCGAATCATCCCCTTCAGGGTCTCCCATTGGAGAGGTAAGGGTGTTAGGTCATTGGCATGAAATTCGAAGAAGTCTGTGATGGTCTTCCTGATGGATAACTGACACGTCTGATCTTTTAATAAGTGTGGGTTTAAAGACCATAACCATTCCCCAGGGCGTAGGTCTGTCAAAAGGAGAGAAAGTGACACCGAGGCATGATTGGACCATACCATAGGGTCTATAGTACAGGCCGGGTCATGTGAGAGTAGGTGGTGACTACTAATAAAAAAAAGGTCTATTCTACTGTACATATCATGGACAGGAGAATAGAAAGTGTAGTCCCGTATTTTAGGGTGTAGGGTACGCCAGACATCGATGAGTCTGAAGTCTAGTAATTTACTTCTGAGACCTCGCAGTTTCACTGCAGGAACAGAAGACCTACCCGAGGAGGAGTCAACAGCCCGATCAAAGATGAGATTGAAATCTCCTCCAAGAATCAGGGAGCCTTCAGCGAATTCAGAGAGAGTGTTCAGGTATTTTTGGCAAATCCTGGCCGGGTCCTGGTTGGGGAGATAAAGATTAGCAATGGTAAATAACTTGGTACAGATCTTAAGTTTGATAAAAATGAATCGCCCCTCTGGGTCAGGCTTAACTGATAAAACCTGAGCTGGGAGAGATTTATGTAGAGCGATGCTAACTCCCTTGGATTTTGCGACTGAATTGGTACTATGAAACCAGGAAGTATAATATCTATGCTTAAATGCGGGAATGTGGTCTGTTTTAAAATGGGTCTCCTGAAGCAGTAGAATATGGATTCTTTTTTTATGCATGTTATAGAGGATCTTGGATCTCTTCTCTGGTACATTAAATCCTCTAACATTTAGAGAGCATAAGTTGAGGTTCGCCATCGTAGAAGCACTATCCTCTGGTTACCCAAGGGAAAAGTGAGAAGATGGGGAGGGAGAAGAAAGAAACTAAGATTAAAGAAAAGAAAGCCGAGAAAGTAGTAGAACGGAAAAAGAGATCAGAATAATAAAGACTAGTATTAAAACTTGTCCTTACTTAGCCTCTTGAGTCCTAGCTCAGAAGGCAATCAAAACTGAGAGAATACTCGTAACCAGTGTTCTAGGAACACACCCTAATATGGGAGGTGACTGAAAACTATGTCGCCTGAGAAACGGCTGCTACACCACCTAACTAGATAATACCGAAAAAGGGCAGAAAAAAAAAAAAAAATCACATATGGTCATTCACCCGACCAAAATAGAAGTAGCATATATAACAGCTAACAACTCAGGCTCAGTAAATTAAACACATCAACAAAGTAAAGAATGTGGCAAGAGAGATAAAGAAAAACTCCCGCCTCTAACTCACATCCCGTGAGATTTTTAGGAGAGGTATATATACCCAGCATTAGAGCATGCCGAGAGGGGGCACAGAGAATCCCAACATTATTAGAATTGGTGATGCCCAGGGGGGGGGGGAGGGGGAGAGGAAAAGAGGAGGGGGAGGGGGGAGAGAGAAAAAAAAAAAGGGGGGGGCAGATATTGGGCAATATTGGTTAGGTATCAGAGTCGGCCATGATAACCCTAACTCCTCTCTCGAACAACACTTATCACCCAGAAGTCCCGAGAGTTCAAGTCTCCGCCGATGAGGTTCTCGGCGACTTCTGAGGTCTTTGTCGCTGAGTACGGTGTTGATCAAAGGGGAAGGAACCGCCACGACGGGCCACTCTCTGGGGTGGAGGTGTAGTATATGGCCAGTCCAGTAACTTTATCCCAGGGAGATCCAGAGCCGACAGAGAATCTGGCAAGTCAGCCGGAGATCTCAAGATGATCAGATTGGGACCCTTCCTGACTTGTAGTTGAAAAGGATAGCCCCAGGAATAAGCAATATTATTGTTGCGTAGAACCTCCAGCAGGGGTCTCAGGGCTCTTCTTTTTGCAAGTGTGGATCGGGAAAGATCCGCTAGAAGTTGGATGGGAGTTCCTTTAAAATCAAGGGTACCTTTATCTCTTGCTTTTCTCATAATATGCTCCTTGATCTGGAAGAAGTGTACCCTGCAAATAATGTCCCTTGGCCTCTCTGGATCCGGGTTTCTGGGCCCCAGTGCCCGGTGTGCTCTGTCCATTTCAATGCGTGTTTCAAGGGGACGCTCCAACAAGGAGTTAAACATCCTCTTCAGTGTAGAGATCAGATCCTGAGGCCCGACTGACTCTGGTAAACCACGAATTCGTATATTATTTCGCCTGTTGCGGTTTTGAGCATCTTCAATCATGTCAAACAAGAGATGGATCTGTTGAGCCTGCTGATCTATAAGCTGCTGTTGTGAACTTTGCTGAGAGTATAAATCCTGGGTGGACGATTCAAGGGCTCGCACTGAGTTAGTCAGTGATGACATATCCTCCTTCAAGGAGCGAATTTCCATTTTACAAACAGCCTCCAGGCGGGCAATGTATCCCTCCATATCCATTTTGGTTGGCATAGCATTGATTTGGTCTCTTAGAGATGACATTTCTGAGCCTTGTTCATCCCCATAATGTTGCAGGGGAGTAGCTTTATTCTCCCTTCCACGGCAGGGGAGGGCGAGCAAGCTCTGCTCAATGGCCTCTACTGAGCCAGCTGCTGGGGTATGTGAGTGTTGTGGGGCAGGGAATGACCGCTGGGTGCTTGGTGTGCTGGAGCAGTCAGGGAGGGAGGCAGAAGATCCCCTGCCCTGTGAGGACCCAGAGGGAGAAGCGCGCCCTGCAGCCATATTCCCACTGCTCACCCCTCCCCCATCATCCACCACAGGCCGGTCTCCGGCGTCTCTCCCAGGAGTCATCCCTCCAGAAGTCTGCGGTGCCGGGTCAGTCAGTAACTTTCCACCCGGCTGTTGTGCAGAGCGGGCGGGGGAAGCAGGAGAGCGCTCAGGCTGTGTCAGCCGGGTCGCAGCAGCACGTGTCCCGGTCGCCATTACAGGCCTGGGAGGACGCTGGGACTCGGTCAGGAATGGCACGATACCTTGCCCCCCGCGGCTGGAAGTCCCTCTGGCAGGTATCTGCGACCTGAGACCCGCTTTCCCTCTCATCTGGCTCCGGTAAGCTTCTTTAATCGCTGGTGGATGGTGGTGTTTGCAACCGTTGGTGAGGAGCTCTTACAGTGTGCTTCCTGTCAGCTCCATGTCCAGGCCACGCCCCTTTCTGTAATGAAATTTTAAAAATTCCAAGCTTCTCTTTGCCATTGAGCAGTAAAAAAATAGCAATCTGATGACACAGGAATGGGATCTGAGTGCTTTTTTTCCACAAACTCAGTGATTTTAATGGGTAATTTTGATCCGCAAATTAGATGAATATCAGACATATCGTCATTGTCTGCGTCAGTAGGGTTATGGCAAAATTTAATTTTTATTGTTTAATTCATACTGCTTTTAAAAATAAAAGATAGAAAAGGGTTGTGTTGCCATATTTTTATTTTTGCTATATAGTAGTTTTTATTGGTACTGTGTGGAACTTTTTTTTTTATCAGTTTTTTTGGTAGGAAGGTGACCAAAAACAAGTTCAAGTCTTTTGAGTTATTTTTTTGTAATAGTGTTTACCATGCAGGATAAATACCATGGTATTTTTTTTAATACAAGAGCAATATTGAAACATCAATGCCAAATATGTTTTTAAGTCTACGAGAGGCTGCTGATAACTTTTTGACTTTACCCAGAAAGAAATGGGATAGCATGACGAAACTTTACATTTATTCCATATACTCTCCACTGATGTCAACACACTTTTTACATTATTATTCCAAGTTCTGTAAGCCTAGAAAAAAAAAAAGAAGGATTTTGGTTGAGCCTCAAACCAGGCATCCGTAGCAGCCATAGCATCAGAAATGGTGTGAAATTTGGTACCCTTGAGGTGTTTCGTCAGGTTTGGAAACAGATGATAGTCAGAGGGAGCTAAATCTGGTGAATGAGGTGGGTGGTCAAACAGCTGGTAGAACAGCTGTGCCAGTTTTGCCGTGGTCGCTTGTGCAGTGTGAGCGGAAGCGTTGTCTTGCAGGAACAAGATTCCTTAAGACAGCTTGCCACACCTTTTGGCCTTTAGAGCTGCCTTCATTTGGTTTCAAAAGTTCAATGTAATACTTTGCATTGATAGTGGAACCCTTTTGAAGGTAGTCCACTAGCAACATGCCCTCCTTATCCCAGAATACAGACACCATCATTTTAGTGGCTGATTTTTGCACCTTGAACTTCTTTGGACGAGGAGAACCACTGTGCCTCCACTTTTTCGACTGCTCTTTGTTTTCAGGGTCATACAAATAAATCCAGGTGTCATCCATAGTGACCAGTTGATCCAGGTAGTTCTTATCTGTCCGGAAACGCTTACTAATGGACCGGGAAGTTTTCACTCGTATGCTTCTCTGATCTGTTGTCAAACATTTGGGGACCCACTTTGCAGATAGCTTCCTAATGTCCAAATGTTCATGGATAATGACACAAACACATTCACGGGAAATCCCCATGTTGTCTTCTATTGCTTTAGCTGAAATTCATCGATTCTCCAGTATGAGGTTGTGCACAGCATCGATGATCTCTGAAACAACAACCACTCTCGGTCGTCCAGGACATTCCTCATCATTGGTGCTGAAGTGGCCCATTTTAAATTTGGCAACCCAGTTTTTAACTGTGGAATATGAAGGGCATTGATCCCCTATGTCTGCGACATATCACCATGAATATCCCTCACGGACTTTCCTTGCAGAAACAAGAATTTTATCACTCCTCTGCTCTCAGTTGCTGTGAATATCGCATTAGACTCCGACATTTTGTTTTCCCGCGTGCATAGAACACTGTTGCCATAAGCAACAAACACAAAATTTTGAAACCATATATTAGACACATAAGGCTTTCATGTGATGTAACATTCGTTACCATAGAAACAAAAAAGATCACAAAGCCAAAGACTTGTCAGCAGCCCCTCGTATGTTTTCATGATGAGTAGTTGATGAGAATTTCTGTAGCATTTCTCCACCATTTAATTTGCATATTTTAATTGTGTTTTTATTGATTTTTTTATGCTGTGTTTTATGCTATGCCATCTTGTAAATTAAACTGGTTTGTTTTTGATACTTTTTTGTATTCAGCTTTGACTAAACTTTATTGATACAGTCATGTGTGGATGACATGCTATTTTTTACTTGTGGATTTTCCACATCTAATGCAACTATGTGGGCAAAATCCTTACATAAAACTTGGCGTACTCACAAGTGAAATTGACATGTGAATTTCAAACAGGCACAGCAGATCAGTTTATGCAAAGTATAAAGAAAAAAATCACAGTGGGCATAACATTTCTATAACTCCTATCCACCAAAGATTTGGTGGAACTGTACTGTGGGTTTTTTTTATGCAGTGTCAAATAGCCACCCAAAACACATTGTGGGAACTTGTTTCCTTATACTAACATTCCTACCATTATCATGGGTGACTTCAACATCCCCACTGACACCCCGCCAGTTGGCAGCCTCCAAACTTCTATACCTTGCTTCATCCTTTGATCTAACTCAGTGGTCGTCCTCAGCGACCCATACAGATAGCCATACACTAGATGTTATCTTTACCCACCCCTGCTCCCTATCTAACCGCAACCTCACATCCTCCTCTCTCCCCCTATATGACTACCTCCTACTGACCTTCTCATCCCTGTCCTCCTCACCTGCCCCCTCACTCTTGGACAACCTACAATCTGGTTTCCGTGCTCACCACTCTACCAAAATTGCCCAGACCAAAATTACTAATGACTTACTGCCAATGCTAACAGACACTTCTCTATACTCCTCCTTCTAGACCTGTCCTCAGCCTTTGACACTGTCAACCACTCTCTCCTACTACAGATCCTCTCTTCCCTCGGTGTCAGAGACCTTGCCCTCTCTTGGATCTCCTCATACCTTTCAACCGCACTTTTAGTGTCTCCCACTCCCACACCACCTCCTCTTTCTGCCCTTTCTCTGTAGGTGTCCCTCAAGGCTGTGTCCTGGGGCCTTTACTCATCTCAATCTATACCTTTGGCCTGGTACAACTCATAAATTCCTTTGACTTTCAGTACCACCTATTTGTTGATGAAACGTATATCTATCTTTCTGGCCCAGAAGTTACCACCCTACTGTCCAGAATCCTGGAGTGTCTATCAGCCATATGCTCCGTCTTCTACTCTCGCTTCCTAAAACTCAATGTGGGCAAAACTGAACAAACCATTTTTTCCCCCATCTCATTTATCTCCCCTACTTGATCTATCTACTACAATTATTAGCATCACGCTCTCCCCAGTTTCCAAAGTTCGCAGCCTCAGAGTAACACTCAGCTCTGCCTTGTCCTTCTTATCACACATCCAATCTCTCACAACCTCCTGTCACCTCCAACTAAAAAATATTTCCAGAATCCATCCTTTCCTCTACTCCCAATCTACAAAAATGCTAGTGCATGCCCACATAATTTCCCGTCTCAATTACTGCAACATCCTCTGTGGCCTCCCTGCTCATTCTCTCACACCTCTCGAGTCCATTCTTATTTCCGCCACCTGATTATTCCCCCTCTATCCTCGCTACTCTTTTGCTCCTCCCCTATGCAAATCTCTTCATTGGCTGAAAATTCCCCATGGTATCCAATTCAAACTACTAACAGTGACTTACAAAGCTGTCTATAATCTGTCTCCTCAATATATCTCCGAACTAATCTCCCAATGTACTCCAACACATAATCTCTGGTCCTCCCAAGACCTCCTTGTCTCCTCCACACTTATCCATTCCTCATCCAGCCTACTCCAAGACATCTGCCGAGTATGCCCTGTTCTCTTGAATTTTGTGCCTCAACACTTCCGATTACCTGCTACACTTGCAAGCTTCAAATGAAACTTGAAAACCCATCTCTTCAAGAATGCCTACAGCCTGCAATGACCCCACTGCCTCCTCACCAATAGCGGAGCTATCATAAAACCCCCACCTTCTGTCTCCTCCCCATTATCCTATAGAATGTAAGCATGTAAGGGCCCTCTGTACCAGTCTATCTATTGTAACTTGTATATGTATTTTATAGGTAACCCCTTCTCATGTAGAGCACCATAGAATCAATAGTGCTCTATAAATAAATATTAATGATAATAATACTCACTGACAGAGCTACCTATTACTGCCTCATCACGTTTCATTAGCGCCGGCAAGGGCACACACTGTCATTGTGCTTTGAAAAGAATATTACACAATGACAAGGGAGCTCGTACTGAGCATACATCGAAATTGACAACTGACACATGCCCAGTATGGCAGGGACTAGCCCAGCTATAGAAACTGATGTTACTGATGATGCTTCATTTCAGGGTTTGGACAGAGGCTGTGCTAATAAGTGACCACACACAACCTCTACCTTCTGATGATTTCCCTTTTGAGTATCCCAGAGTACAGTGGAGATTCTGAAATGAAATGTCATCAAACTGGACGTAGGTAAAAACAAATAAATTAAATAAAAGTAGGTACATATATTAGAGAGGAAACAGAGAGGACTTTTTAATTAAAGTATTTTAGAAAATTGATTAGATTATTACAATTAACATTTAAGTTTGAAGCATAACCATCCTTTTAATTTTTATTTCATAAATCAATAGTACACATGAAAAGAAACAACTTTGTAATATTACTTATCAGACAAACTTTCTTATTTCTCTGCCAGAATTGATCGGTCATTATCAAAATTCTCAACTCTGATGTAAAATCTGTATTCAGTGAAGACTTTCCCATTACTGAGGTAGGAGATAGCAGTTCTTACTGAAAGGTCACTTGTTCAAACCAAGGAGCAGCCATATTGAATATTTTCCAAGAAAAGAAAAATAGTTCACTGCTCTGTATAGCACAAGCGATCAGATGATTGCAGCTTCAAGTCCTCTAATGGTATGTATGCATGCATGCTGACTTTTTGGTGCAAAAAAAATTTACAAATTTGGTACTGAAATGTCTGCACCAGATTTCTGCACCAAATTTGCATCTCCTGGCAGGACACCAAACCGAAATGGCGTCAAAACGTTTTTGTGTAGTTTTTTGCCAAGAGATGTAGATTTGGTGTTGAAATTCTCCTGGCAAAAAAACACACCAAAATGCGATGTGGTTTTGATGTGATTTTTTTGCCAGGAGATGCAGATTTGGTGCTGAAATTTATACACCAAATTCCTGCACCAAATCTGCATTTTCTGGCAATAAAACACATCAATATCGCATCAAAACTGCATTGTGTTTCGATACTTTTTTTGCCAGAAGATGCAGACTTGGTGCAGGAATTTGGTCTATAAATTTCAGCATCAAATCTGCATCTCTTGGCAAAAAAACTCAGTTTTCTGCCAGGACATGCAGGTCTGATTGAACTCATTGAGTTCACCTGAGGTGAGGTCACTTAGTTCAATGAGGTCACCTGAGGTCATTTTACTTATGGTCACAGGTGGTGTACCGTGGGAACCTCCAGATTTGACCGCAGATAAACTGAGTGATGTTGTCACTCACAGCTGCAGCTCAGTCAGTCTCTGCTATGTTCTCTAATGGGTGACGTCAGCAAGTGGCAGAGCTGGGATTGTCGTGGGACCTTTGTTAATGTTGGCCATAAATTTACTTTGATGCAATCTAGTCATGCATCCCTCTTAAACTGTCTGCAGTCCAAATTATGAGTCACTCGTGGTAGCATGCATACCACTCTCTTTCACTCACACTAGAGACGTATTCAGATATGAATAGAAAGTAAGACTGATTTTAATACGGAAGTTGTACAAATATTTAAACGGAATTATTGGCTAGGTGCCAAGAATACGTAACACGTCTCCCATTGGATAAAATAGTACAGCTTATTCTGTGATATACAATATACTGTAATGTGCTTGGTTCCTCATTTATATTAAGCAATGTCAGCATGATTCACTCATCACATGAATAGCCCAGACTGTCTGAGTCTTATGTCCAAATGCAGAACTAGGTGGGGTACACAGTCTGAAACAGCATCTTAAATCCTGGCTTTTGGATATCTTCATATATCCTCCTAATAGTTCATAATCTTGTCCTTAACAGTCCCCCCTTTGGATATAGCCAAAAGTTTTTTCTTACTTTCCCAGGTCTATTGATCTGTTCTAATGCCGATGGTTACCTCACTCACATACGAGATAACCCATCCCTTGTAGATGAATCTTCCCACCCAACAGACTATGCATAGGAAGCCAGATCCTGACCGTATTCTCTAGACTGTCCTCATGGCTATGTTCCGCTGGCACATGTTATTCAGGAAGGAGGAACGAGGCAGTAGTCCTCTAATTGGCTAATATTTATCAGGGTTGGTTTCAACCAAAGTCTCATGCTCCTCAGTCCTCAGGCGGTAATGGTGGGACATCATCAAAGATGGGATGCACAGTCGTCTTCTGGTCCACATGCTTAGATATCATTGTCCTGGCACAAAGTATCAGGTAGAAGAGGGAAGACAGCCATCTCCTGGTCTCAGGTCCGACATCTCTTTGTTGTGGAATGCATGGATCTTCGTCCAAAAGAAAAAGAGTGAGAGAAGAGAGAGGAAGAGAGAGAGAAAGATTGAGAAGAGGGGAAGAGAGAGAAAGATTGAGGGAAGAGAGAAAGAGAGGAAAAGAGAGAGGAAAAGAGGAAAAGAGAGAGGAAAAGAGGAGAGAGAGAAAAAGAAAAGAGAAAAATTTAGATCTGGTTGGATCTGGAGGAGAAAACTCAAAAACGTATATTAGGCAAATGTTTAAACAAACAACAAGCTTAGTTGAAGTATCTGGGGGTACTTCTAAACACGATTTCATAGGGTCTCAACCTAGTGGTCCCTGCTGGGGTATGTCTGACACTGAACAATTCAAGGGGAAGACTCTCATGCCCTTGCTTTCTACACTGCCCCATCCTCCCAACCTTCCCTCTATTCTGTGGCTGGTATGGGATGTGTAGAGTCAGTTCTGTGTCTAAGGCCTGCCATATCTCTTTGGCTGGCAGTGAAAGCAGGTCACTAGCCACTCTCTATGGCCTCCGGGAGCCCACAGCTGCACCCTATCTCAGTCCTCTTCTTCTTCTGAGACTTGCTCTTGTAGGGTCAGGACAATGTTTTCTCAAGACTTTCCATCTTTCCTTTCTTCTTCACATCAGGGTCATTCAAAAAGCACAGATTGACTGACTGTTTCTTTGGTAAGTGGTCTTGGGGCTTCTTTGGATGTTCTGTCAGTGAGGGCACTTCTTACTGCTTCCCTTGACTCCTCCAATGTAGGCCTCAACCCTGCTCACCGCGACTCTGTCTGGCAATAGCAAAGCTTCCATCCGTTCTTCTATGGCCTCATGGCGGTGTACAGTTCCATTGGCAGTGATCAAGTCTCTTGTCTTCCATACAGAGTAGATGCAGGCTTCAGCGAGAGCACATACATCTGCTTCTTCACAGACAGGCATGCGGGTAGCGACTGCTCTATCAGCACAGCGTCTTCTGCTACCACCACCATACCCATGTGGAACCGTCTTCTTGATGCACATCTTGATCCATCCGCAAAGGGGTTAAGTCAGGGTCCAAAGGTGTATCCGTCACTGTATCGAATCCAGAGTTTCCTCAGCTATGCCAGAGTCGACTACCTCTTCCACCAACGTGTCAGAGGTGGGACACTCCCCCCTTGGAAGAGGGAGAAGTTTAGCAGGATTAAGGACCGCACACCGGGAGATGGTGACTTTGTCAGGGAGCAGTGATGTCATACAGGCATTGATCTTCAACTGGTGCTTTAGGTAGGTGTTCAATCTGGCTGAGTAGTGTTCAAAGGGCTGCTGTCTTCCTCCATGGCAAACAGGTAGAATGACTTCTGGGCTGGAGATGACGTGACGATACTCTTCAGGTGACTGTGACTGTAGCACATCTGTATGTGGGGTGATCTTGTAAGCTGCTAGATTCATCTCTATACGTCTTGCCACTTGCAGGAGTGTGTCTTGGTCTTTACCAGCTGTAGTTTGCATGTGGGCTCTCGGAGACCTGATACAAAGGACTATACCCAGGTTTGTAAGAAAAAGCAATGAGTGTAACTTGGGGTCAGGAGAACACTGAAATTCTAAAAACTAAGACTCCCTAAAACCCCAGGGAAAGAGAAAAGAGCACAAGAGGGTTTGGAAACTACCAAGCAGCACCCCCTGACTACATATACACAACTAGGAAAAAGCAGTGGAGCGTATCTACTCTACCTCTCCTGTGCTGACCCTGTAACTGGGGGCCCTGCACTCTCCCTCATCCCGACGGTAGACCTGATGGTGGTCAGGGTCGGGCCTCCAGCGTATCCCTCTCTCCTGTCAGACCCTGCAAACTAAGACACAAAGGATTACTGGGTGCTGCCAACGAAAGCCCTAATATATGCCAACTCCTGATGATCAATGTCCCCTTTGGACCACATGATCCTCCACCCTATCTATCAGGGAACTCTTGTGCAAGATACCAGGCAGGATAATATACAAGTGAAAATATCTCAAACTAGGCTAAGCATCAACTGCCATAGGCAGAAAAACATTCACTGTCTACCAGGACTAATAGTGAGCAGTCTATATGGTCTACTAAATTGTATACTAGATACAGCAAAAACAAACATGCAAAAGTGAAGGGAAAAGGTTTCCACAGGACTATCAGCAATAACCTCTGCTAAGGTTCATTAGTGGGAACACAATGGGGCACAACTGCCTATATGATCAAAAACGGAGTGTGTTTCAGGTCCCTATGTCCCCCCTCTGCAGCCTCTGCTGCATCAGCAATAAACAGAGCAGTGGCTTTGGCTGCTGAAACAAAAATGTGGAACTGGGTGTCGGCTGGACTAAAATGGATAATTACCGATAAGAAACAGCCGCTAAAAGAGGAAGTAGGTGTTGGCCAAAAATGGCGTCTGAAGAGGCCTGGGAGGGAGTGACATGGATTGGGACATCTACTTTCAGGAGGCATTCAATCTGTCACTGGGAATACGGATTATATAGGGACCCCTGGGCTAACCCTGTAACTAGGGACCCTATACTCGCCCTCATCTCCTGTCAGCCCCTGCAATAATATCCCCATACCATACCCCACCCAGGGCTGGGCAAAACACAGAGTGACAGAAAGAAATCCACATTCAGGACAGGAAATAATGGGGTGGGCTTACGTGGACACAGTGCTCCACAGACAGCACACAAGTCCACCCTATATATCAGCTTATAGCATCTTATTTTCACAGACAGGTAAAATACACATAGTGTAGTTACTAGATTCAGAATTACATCTCTTCAAATCATCTCAACACTTTCACTATATTGACATTCAATATAACATCCTGTAGCTTCAATCAATTCTCATCTAATCTCCCCCCTTGGGAGAATTCTCCTTTTCAATATACGTGTGTCACTTACAATTAAACTTCACAGAACTTCATTCACAGGACGAGCCCCCCATGAAATAGAAACTAACACTTCTCTTTTTCATTTTTTTTTCCCCTCTACAGTGTTCCACACCAGAAACTGCGTACATTATACATACAAAAATCTTCCAGGAAAACTATATATGAGATATTATGTCAGGGAGAGAATTCACGATATACATACACCTCCATGAGAATGGTCTATCCAATACTCAATAATTCTGATTAAGGCCAAAGTTTAGGGGTCTTCCCCAATGTATTCAATTCTAGGTAAGAATACATTGACATCCACTAAACCAAGACCAGTGAGTACTCGTACAACGTTCAACTCACTGTTTAGCAGGAAAACCGTACCAGGTAACAGTCAGGGCTCTTTCACCCACTTTTCATAACACTGCACCTGTACATAGAAAACCCTTCCAAATCTTCTATTCCCGAAGATCAGGTCCAAGGCCTTATTAAACATCAATTATTGATGACACGTCACTCATAGGTGTATATATCTCAGTGTTCCTTCACAAGGACTGCAGCCTCTTGAGGCTTCCATGTCACATATTTAGTGCGTTCTTGTCCGGGACTATAGGAATTTAAGGACAACAACAAATAAGGACAGCACCTGTGGTTTATCTCTACTAGGGACAGTTTTGGTGGTGGGGTGGATCATTGTGAAATCATTGTCATCTTCCTGCCCCCCCTCGGTGGCTTCTGTTGCTCCAGCAACAAATAGGGGACTACTTGGGACTTAAGATGGCTGGAAAAGGGAACTAGGTGCGGCCCGAAATGATGTCTGGACAGGCTAGGGAGGGCGTTTGGTGGGCAGGGGGACAAACTACACAAGTCCAACCCTCTGGGGACGACTTATAAGGGGGGGGCGTTGCTTCCTAATGGGCTTGGCCATTTCCTGAGGTGCCATTTTCTGAGCTGGTGCAATATAGAAATATCTACTATCTCCATCCCATTCCTCTTTCCATGCCAATTTTCATGCCAATTTTCTAACATCTTTTGACGTTCTATACCATGCCTCAGCATCCATAAAAGGAGATCTTTATCTTTCAAAATCCCTCGCTTATTTAACAAGACATCTTTCCATTCTTGCTCCTCTAATCTCCCTCTTGGCAGTGATCCCTGCCACCTTCAGGAGCGACTTCATATTTTTAGCATACTTTTTACCTTTTTGCTTGCTTACTAATTCTTCTGCCGTTAACTTGACAGGTGTGGACTGATTAGACCCCATGTTTAAAGGGTACACGACCTAAAACTAACACGTCAACATGGATGTCTGGTCTGTGCCATAGTGCACTTCCTCTCCTGGACCAGCGACTATACACATCCACAGAATACCCAGACTTCTATCCCAGTCCACAAACCCACAACACAAATGGGTTGTCCTACCAGGAAGAAGTGGTATCACATGGGTGATAGAAACTAAATTCACCCTCACTATATCTTACTTCAAGTACTAGTAACCTCTGTTCACACTATATACACCTTATTTGAACAGTCCGTCCAGAACATCAATACTCAATGATTAAGCCCAAAATCAAGGGTTTTCCCCAATGTATTCAATCCTAGGTAAGAATACACTGACATCCACTAGAACAAGACCAATGAGTACGCATACAACGTTCAACTCACTGCTTAGCAGGAAAACCGTACCAGGTAACAGTCAGGGCTCTTTCCCCCCACTTTATAACACTGCACCTGTACATAGAAAACCCTTCCAAATCTTCTATTCCCGAAGATCAGGTCCAAGGCCTTATCAAACATCAACTATCGACCGGACTTGTCACACACCAGTGTATCTCACAGAATACACAGCAGTATACATAAACAGTTAACTTTTCCAAAGTAAGGCTGCAGTTTTGTTTTTTTTGTTTTTTTTCCTCTCAAAAGACAGCTCTCACTACATTATCGTGACACTTCTTCTTTTTCCGCCGTAACTGAACAAAACAGAACTTCCCGTTTCAGGCAGCCAGCAAGTACTCCACTTGCAGCAAATAAACAGACATTTCAACAGGTAGACACAGGTAAACATAATGACATAACAATAAGGACACTATATATACCACCCAGGTGGCTGATCTCACCTGCAGATATAACCATATATATATATATCCATACAGTATATATATACAGTTAGGTCCAGAAATATTTGGACAGTGACACAAGTTTTGTTATTTTAGCTGTTTACAAAAACATGTTCAGAAATACAATTATATATATAATATGGGCTGAAAGTGCACACTCCTAGCTGCAATATGAGAGTTTTCACATCCAAATCGGAGAAAGGGTTTAGGAATCATAGGTCTGTAATGCATAGCCTCCTCTTTTTCAAGGGACCAAAAGTAATTGGACAAGGGACTCTAAGGGCTGCAATTAACTCTGAAGGCGTCTCCCTCGTTAACCTGTAATCAATGAAGTAGTTAAAAGGTCTGGGGTTGATTACAGGTGTGTGGTTTTGCATTTGGAAGCTGTTGCTGTGACCAGACAACATGCGGTCTAAGGAACTCTCAATTGAGGTGAAGCAGAACATCCAGAGGCTGAAAAAAAAGAAAAAATCCATCAGAGAGATAGCAGACATGCTTGGAGTAGCAAAATCAACAGTCGGGTACATTCTGAGAAAAAAGGAATTGACTGGTGAGCTTGGGAACTCAAAAAGGCCTGGGCATCCACGGATGACAACAGTGGTGGATGATCGCCGCATACTTTCTTTGGTGAAGAAGAACCCGTTCACAACATCAACTGAAGTCCAGAACACTCTCAGTGAAGTAGGTGTATCTGTCTCTATGTCAACAGTAAAGAGAAGACTCCATGAAAGTAAATACAAAGGGTTCACATCTAGATGCAAACCATTCATCAATTCCAAAAATAGACAGGCCAGAGTTAAATTTGCTGAAAAACACCTCATGAAGCCAGCTCAGTTCTGGAAAAGTATTCTATGGACAGATGAGACAAAGATCAACCTGTACCAGAATGATGGGAAGAAAAAAGTTTGGAGAAGAAAGGGAACGGCACATGATCCAAGGCACACCACATCCTCTGTAATACATGGTGGAGGTAACGTGATGGCATGGGCATGCATGGCTTTCAATGGCACTGGGTCACTTGTGTTTATTGATGACATAACAGCAGACAAGAGTAGCCAGATGAATTCTGAAGTGTACCGGGATATACTTTCAGCCCAGATTCAGCCAAATGCCGCAAAGTTGATCGGACGGCGCTTCATAGTACAGATGGACAATGACCCCAAGCAAACAGCCAAAGCTACCCAGGAGTTCATGAGTGCAAAAAAGTGGAACATTCTGCAATGGCCAAGTCAATCACCAGATCTTAACCCAATTGAGCATGAATTTCACTTGCTCAAATCCAGACTTAAGACGGAAAGACTCACAAACAAGCAAGACCTGAAGGCTGCGGCTGTAAAGGCCTGGCAAAGCATTAAGAAGGAGGAAACCCAGCGTTTGGTGATGTCCATGGGTTCCAGACTTAAGGCAGTGATTGCCTCCAAAGGATTCGCAACAAAATATTGAAAATAAAAATATTTTGTTTGGGTTTGGTTTATTTGTCCAATTACTTTTGACCTCCTAAAATGTGGAGTGTTTGTAAAGAAATGTGTACAATTCCTACAATTTCTATCAAATATTTTTGTTCAAACCTTCAAATTAAACGTTACAATCTGCACTTGAATTCTGTTGTAGAGGTTTCATTTCAAATCCAATGTGGTGGCATGCAGAGCCCAACTCGCAAAAATTGTGTCACTGTCCAAATATTTCTGGACCTAACTGTGTATATATATATATATATATATATATATATATATATATATATTTTTATATATATAATGTATAACCAGCGTATATAACAACTTCCTCATTTTCCAAAAATGAAACTTAGAACTTCTGCTTTCTCCCAGAGCAGAAAAAACCCTCAAACCACATTACATTTCATGTGATTTAGAATTACATTTATACAGACAGCTTAAGGTGAACCTGCCCACCTTGTTGTGGGATCTCTTAGGACGGCTTATCTCATGCGAGATGGCGGTCATTAGGTGTCTAGACTGGGACAGCCCAACCCCCCCTTCGAAATGCAAGTACACGCATGAGGTTGCAAGGTGAGATTATACAAATGTTCTCACCTGCATATGGAGTGCGCATCTCCATTCCTCGTCGCGTAGTTGCCTTTCGACTGAAAGTGTCAGCACGGCTGTCCGCCATCCAGAGCTCCGTCCTAAGGTTCGTTGGGTGCCACTGTTAATGTTGGCCATAAATTTACTTTGATGCAATCTAGTCATGCATCCCTCTTAAACTGTCTGCAGTCCAAATTATGAGTCACTCGTGGTAGCATGCATACCACTCTCTTTCACTCACACTAGAGACGTACTCAGATATGAATAGAAAGTAAGACTGATTTTAATACGGAAGTTGTACAAATATTTAAACGGAATTATTGGCTAGGTGCCAAGAATACGTAACACATCTCCCATTGGATAAAATAGAACAGCTTATTCTGTGATATACAATATACTGTAATGTGTTTGGTTCCTCATTTATATTAAGCAATGTCAGCATGATTCACTCATCACATGAATAGCCCAGACTGTCTGAGTCTTATGTCCAAATGCAGAACTAGGTGGGGTACACAGTCTGAAACAGCATCTTAAATCCTGGCTTTTGGATATCTTCATATATCCTCCTAATAGTTGATAATCTTGTCCTTAACACCTTGTGTGGATTCCATTGGAAGTGCATATTTGGGGTTAATAAATTGGAGAAAGATAATGTTTTTTTGTATTTTATTTCAAATAAAGGAATTTTTTGGTGTTTGTGTTTATTTCTTTTCACTTACAGGATTAGTAATACTATGGAGGGGGTCTCATAGACGCCATCCATTACTAATCTGGGGCTTAGTGGTAGGTGAGCTGTCATTAGCCCCTTATATTACCCCGATTGCCACCGCACCAGGGCAATTGGCATGAGCTGAGTAAAGTGCTGGAATTGTCACATCTAATGGATGTGACAATTCTGGGTGGCTGCTATTTTTGGGTTAGAGGGCCTAATAATCATGGCCCTCTCCAGTCTGAGAATACCAACCCCCAGTTATTGGCTTTATCATGGCTGGGTATCAAAATTGGGGGGACGACATGCTGTTTTTTTTAATTATTTAAATGATAAAAAAAAAGCCGTACATGGCTGGAAGCTGCAGCCTGTAGCCTTATGCTTTATCTGTGCTGGGTATGACAATATGAGGGTCCCTACACCAATATTTTCTATTATTTAATTATAGGGATGCAAACAGCATGTGTGATTCCAGCAAATCACAGATGCTGTCACACAAAGTGGAGGTGCAGTCTGATTGCAACTAATCACAAACAATGGGATAGACGGTGGGAGAGGGAAGCAGTGAATATATATGAAGGTTAATGAGCAAACCCGGAAGTAGTGTTACAGCCATGGGGAAGGTCGGTAAGTATAATAATCCTGATTTATTCCTTATTTTCTTTCTTTTTCCTTCTTTTTTATTATCCAGGTCTCCGAACCCAAACAGTAAATCGGAGTTCCCTGAGAACTCTGAGTTCGAGGTCCATGCACAGACACTAGGTATCCGGTATGGACCCCAAACTTTACAGTTCAGGTTCACCCATCACTAGTCTTCAATTGTGCAAAAATAAAATCAGGCAGAGTTTGCACTTCATACACAATAAATCCAGATTTTCATTTTATCTGATATTTTATGCTAACTCCTCAAGCCATTAATTTCAAAAAGGGAAGAGAATGGAGTAATTACATTTTGTGAATGCAAAAATATAATTTATTCAAGACACCAAACAGAATTAAGGACAGACAATTAACATGAATTTAAAAGGATGCAGTGTTACAGTGTGCTGAAATACACTATGATGCGGAGGTTTTACACATGCTGTTATGGTTGTTATACAAACAACCATAACTTCAGTAGGATACTAGGGTACAATTCCGTAAACATTTTGTAACATTTAAAGGGACTGTATCGTGTTTTTTTATTTTTGTATTAAAAATAGTGATTCTGAAATCAAGTATTTTTAATACAAAATGAAAATCGTAGCTTATTTACTTTTTCTGTAATTCTAATTTTACTGTATGCACTGGGGGCCATGTTGGATTTGCTGTGTGTGTAACGACTGTTACACACTCCTTTATGGCAGCCCCTGTGCATAGAGAATAGTGGTCGCTATCCGACCCTATGTGTAACGTTACAGTGGGCGTATGCTGTGACCTGGACGCGCCCCCTGGGCATTTTTGTGGAGATTCAAGCCATGCTTTTTTCTCCACTTTACACCTGTCAACCGCCGGGATGTGAGCCCTGGCCGCCTCCCCTCCCCCCGTTACCGATGACACCCCCTCCCTCCCTCTGTTCTCACCAGCCCCCGCCCCCTGCCGTTACCGTCTGTAATGAAAGCTCCTCCCTCCGCTGTCCCCAGCCCCGTTCTGGCGGTCGCCGGTGTGTGTGTCCTCCCTCTGTTCTCACCAGCCCCCTGCCGTTACCGTCTGTAATGAAAGCCCCTCCCTCCGCTATCCCCGTCCACGTTCGTGTGTGTGTGTGTGTGTGTGTGTGTGTTACAGTGCCAACTACAGAGCCACCATACAGTGATAACTACTGAGCCACCATACAGAGCCACCGTACAGTGCTAACTACTGAGCCACCATACAGAGCCACCATACAGAGCCAACTACTGAGCCACCGTACAGTGCCAACTACTGAGCCACCATACAGAGTCACCGTACAGTGCTAACTACTGAGCCACCATACAGAGCCACCATACAGTGCCAACTACTGAGCCACCGTACAGTGCTAACTACTGAGCCACCAAACAGAGCCAACTACTGAGCCACCGTACAGTGCCAACTACTGAGCCACCATACAGTGCCACCATACAGTGCCAACTACTGATCCACCGTACAGTGCCAACTACTGAGCCACCGTACAGTGCTAACTACTGAGCCACCATACAGAGCCACCATACAGTGCCAACTACAGAGCCACTATACAGAGCCACCGTACAGTGCCAACTACTGAGCCACCATACAGTGCCACCATACAGTGCCAACTACTGAGCCACCATACAGTGCCAACTACTGAGCCACCGTACAGTGCTAACTACTGAGCCACCAAACAGTGCCAACTACTGAGCCACCGTACAGTGCCAACTACTGAGCCACCATACAGTGCCAACTACAGAGCCACCGTACAGTGCTAAATACTGAGCCACCATACAGAGCCACCATACAGTGCCAACTACTGAGCCACCGTACAGTGCTAATTACTGATCCACCATACAGAGCCAAATACTGAGCCACCGTACAGTGCCAACTACTGAGCCACCATACAGTGCCAACTACTGAGCCACCATACAGTGCCAACTACTGAGCCACCATACAGTGCCAACTACAGAGCCACCGTACAGTGCTAACTATTGAGCCACCATACAGAGCCACCATACAGAGCCACCATACAGTGGCAACTACTGAGCCACCGTACAGTGCTAACTACTGAGCCACCGTACAGTGCTAACTACTGAGCCACCATACAGTGCTAACTACTGAGCCACCGTACAGTGCCAACTACTGAGCCACCATACAGAGCCACCGTACAGTGCTAACTACTGAGCCACCATACAGAGCCACCATACAGTGCCAACTACTGAGCCACCGTACAGTGCCAACTACTGAGCCACCATATAGAGCCAACTACTGAGCCACCGTACAGTGCCAACTACTGAGCCACCATACAGTGCCACCATACAGTGCCAACTACTGAGCCACCATACAGTGCCAACTACAGAGCCACCGTACAGTGCTAACTACTGAGCCACCATACAGAGCCACCATACAGTGCCAACTACTGAGCCACCGTACAGTGCTAACTACTGAGCCACCATACAGAGCCACCATACAGAGCCACCATACAGTGCCAACTACAGAGCCACCATACAGAGCCACCGTACAGTGTCAACTACTAGGCCACCATACAGAGCCACCATACAGAGCCACCACATAGTGCCAACTACTGAGCCACCGTACAGTGCTAACTACTGAGCCACCATACAGAGCTACCATACAGAGCCACCATACAGAGCCACCATACAGTGCCAACTACTGAGCCACCGTACAGTGCTAACTACTGAGCCACCATACAGTGCCATACAGCGTATACTGTATGTGTAACAGTCAGTGTATATATGTGGGTGCGTTGACCGCAGTCTGTATATATATGTATAACAGTCACTGTATATATGTGTAAGGTTCTGTGCGCACTTGCCCGTTTTTGCCGCTGATTTCCTGCGGATTTGCTGCATGTTTCACTGCAGAAAACGTTCATAACATCTCTGCAGTGATTCACCAGCAAAACCTATGGGAAAAAAAATGCTGTGCGCACTATGCGGATTTTGACAGCTGCGGAACTACAAGGCTCAGCATGCTTCATCCAATAGTGTATACAGTAGAGCAGACAGCAGCTGCATAACTACAAGGCTCAGCATCCTCCATCCAGGACTGTATGCAGGAGTTTTTTGCCCCCCAAAAAAATGACATGGGCTTCGCCATATTTTTGTATGCTAGCCAGGTACAGCAGGCAGGTATGGGCTGCCCCCAACCCCCAGCTACCAATTTGTACCCGGTTGTGAACCAAAATATAGCGAAGCCCTTTTTTTTAATTATTTCATGACTTTCATGAAATAATTAAAATAAAAAAAGACGTGGGCTTCGTCCAATTTTTGAGTCCAGCCAAGTACAACTAGGCAGCTGGGGATTGGAATATACAGTGCAGAGTGCCCAAGCTTTCTGGGCACCCACGCTGCATATTGCAGTCCGCAGCCACCCCAGAAAATGTCGCTTTCATAGAAGCGCCATCTTCTGGCACTGTATCCAACTCTTCCAACAGCCCTGGTGACGTGTGGCTTGCTGGGTAATAATGGGGTTAGGGCTAGCTTTATATTATCAGCTGGCCCTAAGCCCGAAATTCATGGTGTCGCGCCAATATTAGACATGGCCACCATGAATTTATAGTAAAGATAAAATAAAAAAAAACACAACACACAGAAAAATATTTTTATTAGAAATAAAACACAACACAATTAGTGACTCCATCTTTATTGAAATAAAGAACCCCCCTCCGCAGTATTCCTGGGTCAAGGGTCCCGCGCTGTCCAATATCATCCGATCGGTTTGCTGGAAGGCATACCGATCAGATGTTGTGTCAGGTTCACGGGCCGGAATCACATGACACAGCAGCTGATTGTATAAACGACTTTTATACTATCAGCTGATGCATCAGTGGAAAAAAAAAAACCTACACACTTATGTGCCGGCTCCTGTCTGATCGCTGCAGGAGCTGCCGGTGATCAGCTGATAGTCTCCTGACGGCATCAGCTGATAGCCGGGCGGTAAAAAGCCAGCATCACCGCGAGACTTGCGATCAGCTGATGCGTCAGGTGACTGCATCAGGTGATCCTCCGCCAGGTCCTGCATCCATTGGACGAGCCTTGGAGCCGGCACACAGCCTGAGCAGCGGTACCGGAAGAGGAGCTGGGAGCGGGCATGGCACCGGGAGTCTGCAGACAGGTGAGTATGTCTTTTTTTTTCTATTGTTCACTTTTGATTTCACAGCTTCTTCATCTCCCGCACAAGAGCGGGCCTGCGGCCGCTTGGGAGCGGGCCTGCGGCCGCACGGGAGCGGGCTTGCGGCCGCACGGGAGATTGAAGCAGCGGTGGTGGTACCGGGAGGATCCGATGACCGCAGTCTGTATATATATGTATAAATGTATTTCCACTTTACTTCCGAGTGGAACTGTACAATTCATATACTGTCACCCAGAAAATGGCGACACATTACTATGAAATACAACTCCTCCCCTTTTGGGTGCAGTGTAACACCCAAAAGGGGAGGAGAATAGGCATGTCATCTAGTGACTGCCCAAATTTGCAGCTATCGTAATTCTACTAAGGATTACTATAGCTTTTTGATGTGTACACAGGAAGATGTTCCCCCTACTGGCAATTATAAGTATTTTTTATATAAAAGTTTTATTTTACATATTTAAAAGTTGAATTACATTAAGAAAATAGTACACGATTAGAATAATATTGTTAGCTGATTTGGCCTACAAAAAAAAAAAATTAGACGATACAGTCCCTTTAAGAAAGTCACAACTGCTAAGTTAGGCTAAAACATCTAGATAAGTAAAACTACATCCATAATGCCCCCACACAAAAAACTGATGAAACTAAGTCAAGTTAACCTAAAAAGGGCAGATTAAATAATAAATAAAGCACATAAATAAAAGTCATCATTAGAACCAGAACAGAGAATGATAAATTGGGTTCAATGTCCCCCTATACTTACAAGTTACACACAAACCTGTGTAGTCCAGTAGCTGAAAACACCAAATTATTGAGCTTTTCAGATTAACATTATTGTGTTGATTATATATAGCAAAGTTGCTATATATTTTATTTTAGATGCTTTAAAGCAATAAAAAACTGTTGCAAAGATGATCATGTTATTTATGCTTTTTGCAATCGCTCATATCCTTGTATGAATGATAACAAATTGAAATTGTTTTTTATTTACATACAGAATTTACTTTTTCATGTTATCATTTATCTAATTTAATGTGTCATTTATTTTTTTTTTCTTTAAATATATATAGCTGTCATTACCGCACTTGGATAGTTTGATGGCTTTCAAATCGATAAAGTATCTCCATCCATCTGGAACAGTATAACCAAACTATCCCCATGTTCTTGAAATATTGAGAGAAATTACAGAACAATAAAAATAAAGACAGCAGAGAATACTGTGTATTCCAAAATATAAATCAGAGATATCCCCTGTGGGTTATCCATCATTCTGTCTTCTTTATGTGGCGTAATGCCGTAGGAAAGCATCAGAGCAAAGTGTTACCAAAATGTTGGGTTTAACTCTACCCACGCGTCCCTTGACTATATCCAATTGTGTAAGGGAAGAACTCATTCTAAACCCAGAATCTTCCCTCGTGCATATTTTAAGATACTGCTGCCTTGAAGAAAAACTGCTCCCAGCATATAGTCTAAAAAGAGCTTCAGGTATCGGAGAACAGAGAAACTTTCAAATTAAACTTTCATTTTATTGCAAATTTATAGTTGAGTTGTTTTGTCTCTAAGATTAGCCTTGGATTTAAGATTTCACAGTCAGCAAACAGTACTGCGGCTAACATCTTGGTAAAAAATGTTTAGTCTCAAATTGCAGCAGCTTTGATTTACGATTAGTGATGGGCAAACTTTCAGATATCGGGGATCAGCAGGACTAACTGGACGTAAAAAAAAAATCATCTTCAGCCTGAAATTGATCCTGTTGAGTCTATCGGGACCAGAATCCAGTGCTTAGAAATGGTGGTAGAAGGGATAGGGGGATTAGTGCAAGCATGCTATACTTACCGAGTCTCCGGGGTGACTGACTGCAACTGTTTCCAGGCCGCTCATTCTTCTTCCGGGGGTGCTCATTTCTCATCCATATTTACTGATTCCCCGCCCACCAGAAGTCCTAGTGTCTGTGATTGGTTACAGTCAGACACGCCCCCAGCCAGTTTGACAACATCTGACTGCAACCAATCACAGAACCTATCTGCGGGTCCCTACTGTGGTATAAAAATAAACAAATAAAACATTTGGTGTAGGGTCCCCCATATTATGATACTTAGCAAAGATAAAGCCTATGGCTACAGGTCTGCAGCCCCCAGCCGTGCGCTTATCTTGACTGTGTGTCAAAATAGGAGAAACCGCATGCGGCTTTTTTTAAATTATTTAAATAAATAATTTAAAAAACAGCATCCTCCCCAATTTTGATACCTTGCCATGATAAAGCTCTACAGCTTATTGGACCACCCCCAGCTTAAAAAGGGCTGCCTGCAGCCGCCCAGGATTGCCGCATGCATTAAATGTGACAGTCCCAGTGCCTTACCCAGCTCTTCCCGATTGCCCTGATGCAGTGGCAATCAGGGTAATAAGAGTTTAATGTCAGCCACTAAGCCTAGATTAGTAATGGGGAGGGTCATGAAATCCCCCCAATACTAATCTGTAAGTGAAAAGAAATAAAAACACAAACACCAAAAAAATCCTTTATTTGAAATAAAAGAAAAAAGCCACCCTTTCACCACTTTATTAACCACACCCTTTCACCACTTTATTAACCACACCCTTTCACCACTTTAATAACCACAAAATGCCCCTGCAGGTCTGATGTAATCTACATGAGGTCCCACGACGATTCCAGCTCTGCTACATCTGAAGCTCACAGTGAGCACCAGAGAACATGACCATCCACTGTGAGGTTCAGACAGAGACTGAATGAGCCATGTGATCAGCAGCACGGTCCTCCACCTGTGACCGCAATCACCTGAGTGACATCAGCGCTGATCACATGGCTCATTCATTCTCTGTATGAACCTCACAGTGGGTGATCATGTTCTATGGCGCTCGCAGTGAGCTTCAGATGTAACAGAGCTTGAATCATTGTGTTGGTCATCACAGCGGGCGATCATGTTCTATGGCTGCTCGGTGTGAATTCAGATGTAGCAGAGCTGGAATCATTGTGGGACCTTGTGTGGATTACGTCGGACCTGCAGGGGTCTTTTGGGGTTTATAAAGTGGTGAAAGAGGGTGCTTTTTTGTCTTTTATTTCAAATAAAGGATTTTTTTGTGTTTATTTACTGCAAGCTATCACAGACATCAGTGGGTGGGGAAAGCAGTATATATGCATGAAGGTAAGTGAGCAGCCTGGAAGCATTTAGAGCTGCTCTGGAGCCTCGGTAATTATGAAGCACTTGCTTCTATCCCCCTATCCCTTTTAGCACCATTTTTAATCGCTGGAGTCTGGTCCCCATTAACTTATATGGGGACTGGCGTCCGGCCAGTTAACCAATCCCGGTTATCTGCGAGTCATCATCACTCCTCATGTGTATAAATGAGGTAGGGGACAGTGGCACATCTGGTAAATTAATGTGCTACCAAAGCTGTAAATACTTATTATATCCTAAAGGTTGAGTACCAGCACAGGTATTATCTGTCTTTACTAAATTATTGCACTGTATCAACTTTATTATACATATATGATTTCAATATCCAATTACAATCATGTCAATCAAGTCATGTTTTTATATATTTGCTTATATACAATATATTGAATTTTATATACATCAGTATTTTATAGCCACTGGTCAGGAGCCCAAAATAACCCGCCTTTTTGACAGCATCTGTGGCTCTATTGATTAGAAATGTGAAGCAGTATAACATATGCATAACGCCACAACAATAATGTCTGGCTAATCAAAAAGAGCCTTGGAAGGCTGTATTAGATTACAGAAATGCGGCATGCTGAGATTCTGCTGGACTGCGGCTCCCTCTGTGATACCTAGACACTGGTGATCTATGGTGATTCCGTCTTTACGAAAAATGCAACAAGTGCTCCCCCATATATGTCATATGGAGTACTTGTCCACTAAGCAATGGGAGACAATGAAAAATTCCTGAAGATTTGGCATCCTTGGATTTTTATTACTTTCAATCTTTTTTTGAATTGCAGATTTCATACAAGGCTATATAGATACTTGATCTTCCCCTATTACTCTTTCCTCCCTTCAATTTATATATTTTTTTATATAATTATTTTTTTTTTCTCTTCTTCTTTCCTCTATTCTTTCATTCTGTCCTACTCACTCTTTTCTTTCTACAGGGTGTCCACCCATATCCTGTCCACCGCCATTAACTTGAAAATGGCGGCAGCTATAGGCATAGAAGTGGTGTCTAGGTATAATAAAGTAGCCATGCGCCACGCCATGAAACCACCTATAGTGTCACCCATTTTTATCTCGAAAATGGAACGAGATAAAGAAAAAAAGTGAATTACAAAGTTGTAGGGCATCATCAATTCAATACGAATTGACACCTTGCATACAGAAATGCTATGATTAGAACATGTAAAACTCACAAGGCTGCGGACGTGAAGCGATATCTCATGGAGACCTTCCTACAAGTCATTGGGTATGGTGGCTGTGTGGAGTGGCCTCCACGCTCACCTGACCTGACCCCAGTTTACTTCTTTCTATGAGGTCACATCAAACAGCAGGTGTATGCGACCCCTCCACTGTTCAACATCTGAACCAATACACATTTTGTCCATACCATTCCTCATGACTACCATTGGCAGGTAATGTCTGTCATTCCCAGGATGGGAGTCCTGCCGAGTAGATTTTCTCAGATTGTGAGGCCGACTCCGCCATCGAAGCCCCCATAGTTGTTGGGGAGGCGCAGCTGGAGAGGTAATCTTCATAGAAATCATCAAACTTTGCACAAATTTTTCATTGGTTGCAGCAATATCTGGTTTATTAACAAAAGAGACTCATTTTGTACTTATTTTGTTATTAAATACACAAAATCCATCAGTACTCAGGAGTATACTATGCCAAAAGGAAAAAGAAAAACTTTTCTATCCATATGGCAATAACTGCACAAACCCACATCACAATATATTGAGATAAGCAGAAAACCGTGGACAGATTGTGCTATAAAACATAACATTTATTTCATCAAATGACATGCAAAAAGATTTTTTTGCTCAGACATACAATAGTACACACATTGAGATGACATTAATATGGTTATTCACAAATGTGTTTGTGATATAAAATGTACTCAATAGAATATTTAAACCATAGTAATCAATACAATCGTAGGGATTTAGTCAGTCTATGTTAATTTCCAATCTCCCTGTTGGGTAGAGGAGCATTTATGTGGAGCCTCACAATGTAACCCTTTATACCTGTGACCATAGTCGTCACATATATATATTACATTAGAGCAGGTAAATATGCCAAGAAAAGAGAGAGCAGATGTTTTAAGATTCACCCAGGTAATCTAGAGGGGGAGGCATACCACAGGAGGACCCTGACATGCGAACACGAAAAATCGCCTGGTCCTTAACCCCTTCACAGCATATAACGTATATTTACCATCACATGTTGTGTCCTTTGCTTTGATGCGTGCTCACATACCGAGCCTGCATTTTTTCCTGTACATGTCGGTTGATCTGATCAGCCAACATGTGTCTCTAATAGCAGGTGGTGAATCGTAGATCTGCTCACAACTTTTAATCAGTTAAATCCCGCTGTCAATCTCTGATAGCAGGATTTAACACGCGCTAATGGGAGAGCGTCATTCCTCTCTTCAATCGGAGCACCTGTGACATAATCGCGGTGCACCAATGAGTTGTCATGATAGGTGGGGGTCAGATGATGACCTTTGTGTCTGTTATGACGATCTTCCTGTGAATGACAGCTGCAAATTACATTTTCTTGGTTGCTCAATATTGCAATAAGAGGCGATCAAAACAATATATCTACTCCAAAATGGTATCAATAAAAACGTCAACTCAGGGCGCAAAAAATAAGCCATCACATAGCCCCAGATTGAGAACGATAAGGGTCTCAAAAAATGGCGAGAAAAACAACATTTTTGCGGGGGACAAATTTCTGATTTTTATTCATCAATTAAATAAATAACAACTATACATGTTTGCTATCTAACGAGTCGTACTTTTGAATGAAACCATTAGTTTTACCATTTAGTGTAGTGAAAGGGAAAAAAAATTCCAACTGCAGTAAAATTGCAAACAAAAAGTGCAATTGCACGATTGTTTTAGGGGTTATTTTTTATTCACCATGTTCACTGCTTGGTAAAACTGACCTGGCAATATGATTTCCCAATTCACTATGAGTCCATAGATACCAAATTTGTATAATTTTACTGTTATCTAAGTGGTGAAAAAAAAATTCAGTAACTTGTCCCAAAAAAGAATTGTGCTTTTGTCGCCATTTTCTGAGACCCATAGCGCTCTCATTTTTAGGGATCTTGTAACATCTACTTTTTTTGCATCTTGAGCTGATGTTTTTAATTATACCATTTTTGCATAGGTGCGATGTTTTGATCACTTGTTATTGCATTTTAATGCAATGTTGTGTAATTTTGGTGTTTGGAATTTTTATTCTCCCTACTCCATGTGCCGATCAGAATAATTGATTTTATATTTTGGTAGATTGGGCATTTCTGAACTCGGCGATACTGAATATGTGTATTTTTGTATCATTATTATTTTATTATAGTTTTATTCTCAATGTGGCAAAAGGGGGGATTTGAAATTTTAGGTTTTTTGATGTTTAATATTTTTTAGAACTCTTATTTTTACTTTTTATACTGATTTTAATAGTCTCATCGCCTGCACTGTCCGATCACTTGTGCTGATCAGAGCGGAGCTTCAGCATCGCCCTGATCAGCAGAAATGTTGTGTTCCTGTGAATGTCGGCGCTTTTCCAGCATTCACAGGAAGTGTTTCATGACAGCAACAGGAGTCATCATTTGACCTCGCTCTGTTGTGGCAACACATTGGCACCCCATGATTGCATCTTGGGGTCGCCAATGATGGCAGGGAACATCACGGTCTCCGCCGGATCACAATAGATTGTGCTGTCAAAGTCTCCGATCCACCCGTGCCTGTTAATTGCACATGTCTGCTGATCAAAGAAGCAGACATGTGTGGGGATCACCGCGGGCTCACGACGTGAGCACACGGTAACCGGGGGAGGTGACCTAGACCGTACATATACTGTATGTCCTGGATCATGAAGGGGGTTAAAGCACTGGACAGATAGATATATAAAATGACTGTCATTGTTCACTCAGTAATATGTGTTCCTTTGTGAAATGGGCAACTTCTTCTCCCATATTTAATGTGAAGCTAGTTATAGAACTTACATAAGAAATAATTATGTGACGAGATGATTGCCTGGGCATCTCATCTCTGTATATGTTTTTCTTGTTTTGCTTCAGTAGTTCTAAAGTCACTTATGTAAATGGTTGCTTATAATGTTCGATTCCCCACCTCCATTTAGATATAAGTAGGCTGAACAACCAGGGGACAATAAGCAGATGGAGATTTCCATTTTCCCTGAATCGCCTCCCCCGCAAGAAATGTGCATTTACAAGCTCACGATGCATTCATTTTTAATAGAGTTTGCATGTCATCAAAATACCTCATTTGCTTATTCCTAATAACTTCCATTAAATAATGTTTTATCCACAATATTCCTAACATTTTGCAGTTAATATGATTAGACTATTCAATAATTCTGGAAGACAGATTTTACTAGCAGAGTGTGCGCTGCTGTCTAAAACCTATCTTATAGCCAGAAATCGCTGCAGTAAAATGCACCATTAATCAAGCGTTCATTTTTTTATTGTTACCTTGAAATATTGAAGATTTTAGCTAAATGCTTTGCAGAGCATTAATTTGTTCAAAGAACCAACAGAGGGCTAGTTAAAACAGGTGCTAATGGAATCAAAACCAGAATTACAATGGCTTGAAAAAGTTTATGCTCCCCTGGTCAAAATTAGTTATTGTGGACCGTTAATCAAGTTGAAGATAAAGGTATAAAGTCAGAGCTGACACATTTCCTTTGTATTTCAGGCAAAAAAAAATATTTTTATCTTTCACATTTTTCAATTAACAAAAAAGGAAAATGAACCAATGCAAAAGTTTGGGCACCCTGCATGGTTAGTACCTAGTCGCACCCCCTTTAGTATCACAACTTGTAAACGCTTTTTGTAACAAGCCTAAAGTCTTTCAATTCTTGTTTGAGGGATTTTCATCCATTCTTCCTTGGAAAAGTCTTCCAGTTCTGTGGATTTTATGGTGAGGATGCAGGAGATGTTTTCTTCTAATGACTTTTCCATGAAGGCCATTTTTGTGCAGGTGTCTCTGAACAGTAGAGCAATGTACCACAACTCCAGAGTCTGTAAAATCTTCCTGAAGGTCTTTTGCAGTCAAGTGGGGGTTCTAATTTGCCTCTGTAGCAATCTTACAAGCACATTTCATACAAATTTTGCTTCAAAAAGCTGAATTTGAATAGAGGATGGCTTCTATAAATGGATAATGATTCTAAACACACTTCAAAATCTCAAAATCCACAATCGACTACCTCCAAAGGGCGGAAGATGGAGGTTTTACAATGACCCTCACAGTCTTCTGATCTGAACATCAGTGAATATCTGTGGCTAGACCTCAAAAGAGCAGTGCATGCAAGACGACCCAGGAATCTCACAGAACTGGAAGACTTTTCCAAGGAAGAATGGATGAAAATACCTCGAACAAGAATTGAAAGACTCTTGGTTGGCTACAAAAAAGTGTTTACAAACTGTGATACTTGCCAAAGATTGTGCTCCAACTTTTGCATCAGCCAATTTTCCTTTTTTGTTAATTTAAAAATTTAAAAGATGGGGTTTTTTTTGCCTAAAATACAATAGAAATCTGTCATCTTTAACTTTATGCCTTTTAAAATTAATTCTTAAACTTGCTTAACTACTCACAATAACTATAATTTTAACTAGGGGTACCCAAGCTTTTGCATGCCACTGTAAGTCAATGGATTGGCTGTAACATGATATTATATATAGTCCAGCACCTACCTGTCAGTAAATTTTCTTGTATGAGAAAAAATTTGACCAAATTTTCATCATTGTACTGGATCAGATTTTCCTGTTTAGTCAGTATATCAGATTTTACAATCAGTGATTTTCTCATAGGCAAAAAAATACATAGCTTCTTCTAGCCATTACAGTGTTAAGAATGAACAGAACACCGATTGTCATCCATATGGCATCCCTGATTTTCAGTAATCCATTGACTTGGGTTCTTTTTTTGCAGAACATGGTCCTGAGGCGCAATTCAGTAGGATAACGACCCTAAAAATACTGCCAGAGCCACAATGGAATTGTTTAGATCAAAGCATATTCATGTGTGTGAATATCCCAGTCACAGTCCAGACCTAAATCCCATTTAGAATCTGTGACAAGACTTGAAAATTGCTGTTCATAGACACTCTCGATCCAATCTGACTGAGGTAGAGCTATTTTGCATTGAAAAATTGCCAAAAATGTCAGCCTCTAAATGTGCAAAGCTGGCAGAGACATAAAAAATACTTGCAGAAGTAAATGCACTGAAAGGTGGTCCTACAAGCTATTGACTAAGGTGGACTGAATACAAATGCATGGCAAAATTTTCAGATTTATATTTTTAAAATATTTAGAAAACCTTGTGTTACTTAACTTAAACTTATAGGAAACTTTCCAATATCAAAAATAGCAACAAAAAGAGGAGCTAAAAACTCCCCCAAAAATGTAATATACTCACAGCAGAAAAGAGGGCAACCAGTCCAGTTATCCCAGGCCAACACATCTAATGCACCAACAGGATGCACAGACAAACTACTCACTGCAGCACACAAGGGATAGAGACTCCACTATGCACGGCCTGTATTAAGAGGCCTGGCTGCACCCTGTATAAAAACGCGTCGGATGACTCGATCTGTAACTCTGTGGAACATCTGTGACCTTGAAAAAATATTTTAATGGAACAATAAACAGTGAGTTTTAATGAATTTACCCATACCTGAATCCGCTGGATTTTGTATTCTTGCTTAAACTTTGGGCTTTCTGCACCTGAGGAGTTCCGTGCTGGATCCTTGTGATTTACTCCTGAACAAGTATATGGGAAAGTGAGCTAGAAAATTCTGTTATTTATAAAGTTTCATATTTGAAGGGTGCCTTCTCTCCCAACAACAATTTTAAGATCTCTCCCCACATGTTCGATTGGGTTTAGAGACAGACTCTTTGCTGCTTCTTCAGAACTCTCCAATGCTTTGTATCCATCCATTTATGGAGGTTTCTTCAAGTATGTTTGGAGCAGAGTTTTCCTGGAATACCCATGACCTAGAACTCAAACCCAGCTTTCTGACACTGGGCACTACATTGTGACCCAATAGCCTTTGATCATCTTCAGATTTCACGATGACTTGCACACAGTCAAGGTGCACAGTGTCAGAAGCAGCAAAACAATCCCAAAACATCTTTAAACCTCCACCATATTTGATTGATGTGCTTTACCAAAAAGCTCTATCTTGGTCTCATCTGTCCAGAAGACGCCTTCACAGAATGATTTTGGATTACTCACGTCCATTTTGGCAAACTGCAGTCTAGCTTTTTTATTGTATCTGTGTCAGCAGTGGGGTCTTCCTGGGTCTCCTAGCATAGGATTTATTTTAACTCAAATGTTGATGGATAGTTTGCACTTACACTGATGCACCCTGAGCCTGCAGGAAAGCTTGAATTTCTTTGGAACTTCAGAGGGGCTGCTTAATTGCTATACGGTCTATCCTGTGTTGCAGCCATTCATAATTTTTTATGTCCATATTAGCTATAGTGCCATGTAAACGTCGTGATTATGTTATTCACCATGTACAAAGGAACTTCAAGATCTCTGGAGATAAACTTGTAACCTTGAGATTGTAAATATTTTTCAACAATTTTGGTTCTCAAGTCCATAAACAGTTCTCTTCTCAGCTTTCTGTTCTGCATGCTTTCTGTGGCACACTCAGGTACAGAATGCAAAGATTTAATCAACTTCTCCCCTTTTTATCTGGTTTCAAGTATGATTTTCATATTACCCACACCTGTTACTTTCTACAGGAAAGTTTGAACATTCATTAAATGCTTGAAACAAATTTGTATATCCACAATTTTGGAAAAATGCCAACAAATTTGTCTGGCCCATTTTTGAGGTTTTGCGTGAAATTATGTCCAATTTGCATTTTTTCCTCTGATTTGTTTGTGTTGTTCCAATACACACAAAGGAAATAAACATGTGTATGACGCAATATGTGTAATTGCAATAATTTTCTGGGAGAATTGCAAGGATGCCAACACTTTTGGCCATGACTGTATATAGTGACATCTTCAGTTCCTCTTACATTCTCCGTTTTAATGTAATTTCTGCATTCAATCATATTATTATTGCACAGTCCGGCACATCATAACTGAGTGAGAATCTCCAGCTATGTTTAAGGCCTGCAACACACATCCGTGCCGCCGGTACGTGTTTTGGGACTTTTTGCGGCACGAACACACGTGCACCAATGTTACCCTATGGTAACTGGCACACACACATAAAGCCACATGGAACGTGTGTCCGTGTGGTTTGTACGTGTGTGCGTATTTTAACGTGGATGACATGTCCGCGTTTCACTGGCATCACGCAGACACAGACCCGCTAAAGTCAATGGGTCCGTGTCTGCACGTACGTGTGTTTTCCGTATGGTCCGTGTGTTTTTGTTTTGTTTTTTTAAATGGTGAAACGGCTCAAGACACACGGACTGCACACGGACTGCACACGGACTTGACACGTACGTATCTCAAGCATACACGGACATTCAACATGCACGCACGGCAAGCATACACCATCACACTGATGTCACACATACCAGAGAAACGGATATCCAAAACGGAACACGGACCCTAAAAACGGACCGCAAGACACGCACGTGTTTTTTGAGGACGTGTGTTTCAGGCCTTAGGACAGGTTAGTTTGTATAACCTTTTATATCCTTACCTTATTTCTTATGATAAATCCAGTTTAGCAGTATGGAGACGCCACCATTGCAATGAATAATATATGCATCAATCTCTTCAGATTGCGGAAAACAAATTCACTGATTATTTCCATTAGAACAAAAATTGCTGACTATTTATAATGGATAGTTTGATTTTATATTTACTTAGGAGCTTAATGTTAACTCAGTAGCAACTCTTCAAATCGTATAGTGATATCTCTGTGCAACAATGATTTTGCTACTGAGAGAAAAATGTAATTTATACTAAATTGAACTCACTGATTCCAGATATAAACTCTGAATTTGCCTGACACGTCTAGATTTTACAATATACATGCAAAGACTATTTACTTATAATATTAATGCATTATATATCAGATATTTTCCAGAGGACATTCCCAGACCTGTCTGGTCAGACAGGTCTATTGGCTCATGTCAGCAGTAAGTATATAAGGCACGCCGGACAGAGGTCGATAAAGTGGTCTGATATAGTGCTAGCAGTTTGAAATTTCAGATGGATAGATTCAAATGTGTTAACAATCATGTTAATTTCTGCTACATATGTGGCAAATACACTACTTATGATCAGTGCAAGAATTTGACATAGCGAGTGCTTATTGCTCACAAGTATTATTTTGACTGCCAAATTGGAGATCAAGAGAAAAGCTGGGCACCTCATGTTTGTTGCACTGTGTGTTACTGTGGGCTAACGCACTGGTTGTATGGTAAAAAAAAAAGAAATGGCTTTTTTAATGAAGATGGTTTGGCTTGAGCAGAAAAATCACCATTCAGACTATTTTTGCATGACTAAATCGCTGGATATTCAAAAAGAAGCAAGTCAGAATCTAGGTATCCTGACAGTGAGTATGTTGCTAAACCAGTACCGCATATTGTAGACAATCCATGCCTGCCTCTCTTGCAGCAGGAACAGCAATTAAAACTTACAGTTCTCATCCTGATGAAGATGTAAATTTGCATGATGTATTTCCTGATCCAAAACAACTAAAGGGTCAGCTGCACTTGCTGAGCCAATCAGATTTAGATGATCTTCTAAAAGATCTGTAATTATCTATAGAAAAGTCAGATCTGCCAGCTTCTATACTTTGGGAATGGAATTTGCTACAACGAGGCATAATTTTATACTTTCATCATCGACACCCCAAGTTGGCTGTGTGCTTTGCAATGGAAAGCAATTTGTGCTGATGTAAATGGTCTTATGAAGGAGTTAGATGGTGCACATGTTCCCAGTGAATGAAGGTTATTCATAGACTCTAGCAAAACGAGTTTGAAGGCTGTCTTGTTGCACAATGGTAACGAATAAAACATCTATTCCACTAGCTCATGCGATTGGAATGAGAGACCCATGCTTCTATGGAGTTAGTTGGAGTTAGATTTCATTTTGAAAAGGATCAAAGACTCAGAACATAAATGTATAAATTTGTGCTGACCTGAAAGTGAGCACTGCTGCTTGGCCTACAGTCAAGGGGGCTTTGCACGCTACAATATCGTTAATGTTTGGTCATCGGGGTCAAGTTGTTAGTGACGCACATCCGGGGTCATTAACGATATCGCAGCGTGTGACACTGACCAGCGACCTCAAAAATCGTTCACCATGGAGAGGTCGTCCCAAACTCAAAAATCGGTAAGGGTTGTTTATCCATGTTGTTCATCGCTCATGCGGCAGCACACATCGCTATGTGTGACACCGCAGGAGCGAGGAACGTCTCCTTACCTGCCGCTGGCCACAATGCGGAAGGAAGGAGGTGGGCGGGATGTTACGTCCTGCTCATCTCTTTGATTGGCCGGCCGCTTAGTGACGTTGTGGTGACGTCCTGTGATGCCGAACGTCCCTCCCCCTTGAAGGAGGGATTGTTCGGCAGTCACAGCGACGACGCCGACCAGGTAAGTATGTGTGACGCTGCTGTAGCGATAATGTTCGCTACGGCAGCGATCACAAACAATCGCATGCACGACTGGGGCGGGTACTTACACGCTCGCTATCGCTACAAATTGCTAGCGATATCGCTACCGTGTAAAGCCCCCTTTAGAATACACAAACCATATGTGTTTCTTGAGGCTATTTAACAGTCATGATGACAGCAATCATTACAAAATGAGACAGTGGTCTCTTAGTCAAGCACACAGTTAGTCAATATAATGTTCAACAGAAATCACCAGTTGATCATCTTCAAGTTTATCTTCCACTACTTCACATTAAACTTGGTTTAACAAAACATTTTGTAGTTGTGATCATGATGGAAATGGTTTCCAGTAGTTGAAGAAGTTTAGCACACTGAAAACTGAGGTTAAGATAAAGGCCAGAATATTTATTGGCCCTGAAATCAACAAACCATTTGATAACACATTTAGAACAAAATTCAACCCTCTGGGACTTGCAGCTTTAAATGCATTTACATTTATGCTAATGGTGCAGACCTTTCTTGGGAGTAAACAAGCTGAAAACTATGCTGAACTAGTGGTCAGCATGCTTAAAGCATGAACAACTTCCCTGATGAATGTCATTGAAAATGCATTTCTTACATTCCCATCTTGGCTTTTTCACACCCAATTTAGGGCACGTAAATGACAAACACAGAGAGAGGTTCCATAAAGATATTTCTATAATGAAGAACAGATATTATGATCACTGGAATCCCAATATGATGGGGGACTACTGCTGTTTTTTGCAATGCGAAAATATGATTGCTCACATGACGCACTTTTAACAGTGCTGGGATTTGATCAATTGATCAAGTAGGACTTTTATATTGGAATACAAGAATTTTTGAAATGTTATTGTTTGATTTCATGTACTGTTTACTATGAAAACTTTGATATAGATCAGGTAATTGTTGGAGTAAAACTCGATCTGTAGAAAATTATTCAATGCTTTCCAAGTGCTTAATTAATTTGGGAACGACAAAACAAAATTTCCTATTGTGTTACAATTCTGACTTTGGATTTAGAATATGCACTCTTGATTTGGTATAGGACCCATGGCTTTTGGCCAGTAGCAGACGAAAACGTTTTTTGGGTTGTGCTGTGAATTACTGTTACTGGAAAATATTTGCAATGACATTTACAGTATAAGCTTGACCTCTAGACATATCTGTATGTGACACTGTGACACTTATTAATACATACTGTATATTTTGATTTGTAATTTTAATAAGATATATACTGTACTTTTTATATATATATATATATATATATATATATATACATATATATATATATATATATATATATATGTATATATATACATACATATATATATATATGTCACTATTTTTTTCCAAATATATATTTTACTTGAAAGATTAGGAAATTTCTAATCAGTTAGATGCTAGCGGGAAAAAAAAGTCAGCCCTGTAGCAGCCCTTAGATTTCTGTATTTTTACTTGTCCTATCACTAATGGTTAGCATGTTTATATGCTAAAATATAGCACTTTATCTTTGCACTTATATGACTAATCTCAGTAGAAGCTTAAAATATCTGTTCCTCACAGACTGCACTACTCTTCTATCCATAAAATAGCTGCTGATAGAGGGTCGTGGGATCAGACCTGTCCATCAGCCTCCTCCAATAGAAAAGCAGCTTTTCCATGTGAAGTGTTTTGTTATTGGAGGAGGCTGATGGACAGGACTGGTCACATGCTTCTCCGTCAGCGGCCATATTGTGGCAGAAGAACTGTGCAGTCTGTGAAAAAGGCGGCACTAACAAGTGCAGGAGGAGAACCTGTAATACTTTTATATTAGTAACTGTCACAAAATCCTGTACCCAACATATTTGGAAACATAAAAATAAACTGGACAACTCCTTTAACCTCATAACGATGGCCGTACGACTTAAAGAGGCGGCAAAACAGGGTACTTATTCTGTTCCGCCGCTTTAAAGCGGCGGCCCGAAAAAACCCTGTAGCGCCCCCCAGCGACCGAAAATCTCGGGGGTTTCAGCTACCGGGGGTAGCTGAGACCCCCCCAGATTATGAATCGGGGTGGTTTTTTTGGACCCCGATAATGTGATCGGCGGTATACACCGTATACCGACGAACACATGAAAAAAAAAAAATGACTGGTAAAACTGATTTCTTTTTTATCTGACGTGATCAAACATGTCAGATGAGAAAGAAATATAAACCCCTAGTGCCCCCAAAGCCCCCGGTACCGGAGAGTCCCCCCCTCACCCCTACCTCCCCTCCGGAGCAGTCAAAATGGCGCCGAAGCGCACAGAAAACTGCCGCCGCCGCCGGCTCTGCAATCATTTCCCTCCGATCTGAAATGATCAAACATTTCAGATTGGAGGGAAATGTCCTCCCCCTGACCCCTCCTCCGGTCCACCGGAGCCCCTCCGGTTCTCTAGAGCGCTCCCCCTTCCCCCCTCCCCCCCTCCGAAGCATGCAAGATTGCGGCGCACTGCGCGCGGCCGCATTCATTCTGCTTTTTCTGCCGCATGTGACACGTCACATGCAACAGAAAAGTCGTCCCCAGGTCCCCCGGTCAGCCCCCGGTCAGCCCCGGTCAGCCCTGTTACCTGGCTGCTGCTCCGTCCCCGCGATCACTCCGCCTCCTAGAAAGCTGGCAGCGCATGCGCAGACAGCGGCTGTCAGCTGGATCCTTGCAAGCAGGGACGCTGACCTCGCTGCTGTGCTGTGGACCGGGGGAGAGTGAGTGCAGTAATCTGCAGCCACACTCCTCACATGGAGAGCCTGCTGTTCTAGAAAATGGGGGGTACGTTCTGTGAGCGTGCCCCTCATATTCTGGAATGAGGTTACTGCAGGTCACTCTGTCCTAGGTTGGACCGGGGCAGTGTGAGTGCAGTATTCTCAGATTACTGCACCCACACTGCTCATGGAGAGCTTGCTCTTCCAGAAAATGGAGGATACGTTCCCTGAACGTGCCCCCCATATTCTAGAAGAGTCGCCGAGGAACCTCCAAAATGGATTACAGCGACCGAAATGTATTTATTTTCAATAAATTGGTGAAAGAGGAATGTTTCGGGGAGTTTTTTTTTCAAATAAATTTTTTTTTTTGTCTTTATTTTTTTCTATTACTGACTGGGTTAGTGATGTCGGGTATCTGTTTAGATGCCGTGACATCACTAACCCCAGGGCTTGATGCCAGGTGACATTACAGCTGATATCAACCCCGTATATTACCCCGTTTGCCACCGCACCAGGGCGCGGGATGAGCTGGAGTGAAGCGCCAGGATTGGCGCATCTAATGGATGCGCCACTTCTGGGGCGGCTGCGGCCTGCTATTTTTAGGCTGGGAAGAGTCCAATAACCATGGCTTTTCCCACCCTGAGAATACCAGATCCCAGCTGTCCACTTCACCTTGGCTGGTGATCTAATTTGGGGGGACCCCACGTTTGTTTTTTTTTAAAAACGCCTGGGGAGCCCTCCAAATTGATCACCAGCCAAGGTGAAGCTGTCAGCTGTGGTTTGCAGGCTACAGCTGTCTGCTTTACCCTAGCTGGCTATCAAAAATAGGGAGGATCCCACGTCGTTTATTTTAATTATTATTTTTTTAGGGCGCTAATTACAAGGCTAGGCACCCTTTAGTGCCACATGAAAGGCACTAAAGGGCGCCAGCTTAGAATATGCAGGGGGGTGGGACGTTATATATGTTTGACACCTATCCATTCATCCATTGTAGCATTTTAGGCTGTGTGCCCACAATCAGGGTTTGCAGCGTTTTGGGCGCAGAGTGTTTTCCCTGCATCCATAGCGCTGCATTGTGTAGTAGAATCACAGTGGAAGGATTTTTAGAAATCCTATGCCCAATGTGCTTCTTTTCTCCGCAGCATAAACCGACCTGTGGTGCAGCTTCCCGAGCCTCACCATGTCAATTTATGCTGCGGTGACAAGAGTGTTCTCTGCAGGTAGCATAGAGCTCCACAGCAGCCTGAACCCAAATCGTGGGCATGGGCAGCTGCGTTCTCCCGTGGACAACACTCACATCTCTGCAGGAAGGCTGACACTGTGTACTAGACGCAGTGTCGCTGTAGTAACAAATTTCTCACTTTTAGGCTATGGCCACATAGCCTAAAAGTGAGAAATTTGTTGCTACAGCAACATTTTTGTGAAGTACCTGTGGATTCAAAATGCTTACTATACTCCTGAATAAAATCCAGTTTCCAAAATGGGGTCACTTGTGGGGGGTTTCTGCTGTATAAGTACCCAAGGGGCCCTGCTAATGTGACATGGTGCCCGCAATTTATTTCAACTTTTCCAGAATTCAAATGGTGCTCCTTCCATTCCAAGCCCTCCCATTTATCCAAACAGAGGTTTTTGGCCATATGTGGGGTATCCCTGTGCTCATAAGACATTGGATAACAACCTGTGGGGTCCACGGTTTGTTGTTGCCTCTTGAAAAAGTAAGAAATATGATGCTAAAGCAACATTTTTGTGAAAAAAATGAAAATTTTCAATATGGCAACTAGAGATGAGCGAACCAGCCGTGGTTCGGCTCGAGTTTGGTTCGTCGAACGGAGGTCTCGTTCGAGTTCAGTTCGACCAAAAAAATGACGTGGGCTTCGCCATATTTTTGTATGCTAGGCAGGTACAGCAGGCAGGTACGGCTGCCCCCAACCCCCAGTTGCCTATTTGTACCCGGCTGGGAACCAAAAATAAAGGGAAGCCCTTTTTTTATTATTTCACGAATTTCATGAAATAATTAAAAAACAAATGACGTAGGCTTCGCCCCATTTTTGTGTCCAGCCAGGTACAACTAGGCAGCTGGGGATTGGAATCCGCAGCACAGGTTGGCCTGAGCTTTCTGGGCCCCACTGCTGCGAATTGCAGTCTGCAGCCGCCTCAGAAAATGGCACTTTCATAGAAGCGCCATCTTCTGGCGCTGTATCCAACTCTTCCAGCACCTGCCTGCTATACCTGGCTAGCATACAAAAATATGGCGAAGCTCATGTCCCTTTTTTGTAGTTTTTTGGCAAAAACAATAAAAAATGCTTCCCTGGATTTTCCATTGCCAGTGAAGGTAACACCAAGCAGTGGGGGTTAGCAGCCAGTAGCTGCTTGGATTACCCTTAGCTAGCAATACAAAAAATGCAGCGGGAGCCCATATATATTTTTTTTAATTATTTATTTAAATAACTAAAAACAAAATGGGCTTCCCTGTATTTTGATTGCTGGACATCACAGTGCTGTAAAAATAAATCTTTAAAAAAAATGACGTAGCGCTCTGCGGTATTTTTGATTCTCAGCGCAGATAAAGCAGACAGCTATGGGTTGCCACCCCCATCTGCCTGCCGTTACCTTGGTTGGCAATCAAAATACAGGGAAGCCCATTAATTTTTTCTATTTAAAAAATAGTTAAAAAAAAAATGACGTTGGGTCCCCCCATTTTTGATAGCCAGCTAGGGTAAAGCAGATGGCTGTAGCCTGAAAACCACAGCTGGCAGCTTTACCGTGGTTGGGGATCCAATTTGGAGGTCCCCCCAGACTCTTTTTTTATAATTATTTTATAAATATTAATAATTACACAAAAAAAGTAGGGTCCCCCCCAAATTGGATCACCAGCCAAGGTAAAGCGGACAACTGTGGTCTGGTATTCTCAGGGTGGGAAGGTCCATAGTTATTGGGCCTTCACAGCCTACAAATAGCAGGCCGCAGGCACCCCAGACGTGGCGCATCCACTAGATGCGCCAATCCTGGCGCTTCACCCCAGCTCATCCCGTGCCCTGGTGCAGTGGCAAACGGGGTAATAAATCAAGTTGATTCTAGCTGTAAAGTCACCTGAGATCAAGCCCAGCAGTTTATGATGTCATGGCGTCTATTAGATACCCAACATCATAAACTGTCAGTACTAACAAAAAAAATCGACAAAAGAAATTTATTTGAAAAAACAGTCCCCAAAACATTTCCTCTTTCACCAATTTATTGTAAGAAAAAAAATAAAGGGGTCGCACGACGACTCTGGACCGTCTAGAATATGGGGGGGAGACACTCAGGGAACGTATCCACCATTTTCTAGGAGTGCAGACCCTTCATGTGAGGAGTGTGGGTGCAATGAATCTGCACTCACTCTCCCTGGGTCCACAGCAGCAGAGTCCATGTCGTAATGGTTGCTACCAAAGCTGCAATGCCCTGCTCATGAGGTAAGGGCATGCCTAATCAGGAGAACTATTCTACATTTCCAAATATTGGTATTTGCTGATATTATTGCTATTCCACCTACTATATATTGGGGATAGGATCTTGGAGATGGAATACCCCTTTAAGTCCAGTTATCCAGCTGAATGAATACTTAACAACAGAGCTTGCTATTTAGATGTGTTTTCTTGTGGCGTATAAAGGACTCTCATGTTTGTTAGTCGTTCAGCAGGGAAACTATAAAAGCAAATCCCTCCATTTGGAAATGTAGTATATAGCTCTCCTGATCAATTATGTTCCTTACCTCATGAGCAGGGCATTGCAGTAATAATAATAATTTATTCATTTATATAGCGTTATTAATTCCATAGCGCTGTATGTCTTTGGAGTGTGGGAGGAAACCGGAGTACCCGGAGGAAACCCACGCAAACACGGGGAGAACATACAAACTCCTTGCAGATGGTGCCCTTGGTTAGAATTGAACCCAGGACCTCAGCGCTGCAAGACTGCAGTGCTAACCACTGAGCCACCGTGCCGCCCATTTAGCTTACAGATGCATAACCACCACTCACTGTGTCTGAACACAGGAAGCTGAGCTGACAGCCGCTCTGTGCATGCGGCAGCGTCTATTGTGAAGGAGAGGGCCGTGGGGGGATCAACGCTGCACAGGTACCGTGGGACACCGGGGAACACCGGTGGGGTTATAGGGGGTGACCTGGCAGGGCCTGGGGAGGAGTTTTCTGTCGCATGTGTCATGGCACATGCGACAGAAATCAGAGGAGTAGGGTGAATGCGGCCGGCGCGCTGCTGTGCGCGCGGCCATCTTGGATTTCTGGGAGGGCATCAGGGGGGCACTTTGGCGACATCGGGGGACCGGAGGGGACCGGGGAAGAGATTTATCATGTTTGTTCATGCCAGATGGGAGATAAATAATTTTTTACCGGCGCTGTTATTTACTGTAACGTGATCATCGGTATAGAGTGTATACCTGTGATCACGTGAGCGGGGACCGGAAAAACTATCCTGAATCATGATCTCCAGGGTCTCAGCTAGCCCTGAAACCCCGGAGATTTTCTGACGCTGGGGGGCGTTATTCACTTATTTCTGCCTGCTGTTTATAAACGGCAGATCAGAATAAGGCTACATTCACACGACCGATCCATTTTTGTGGTCTGCAAAAAACAGTCCGTTTTTTTTCACGGGTGCATCCGTGTGGCATCCGTTTCCGTTCCGTAGACGGTCCGTATGTCATCTGTTTGTCATCCGTGTACCTTCCGTTTTTTTTGTGTTCTGCAAAAAAACTGAAGGAGGGAAAATACATAAATTTACCCAGGATCCTTAACTTCAACCTACATGAGGCGGTCACATGTTCACTCCAGTGCCATTTTCTACTGCCTTTCACAGCATAGAGCGCTCTGGTGATTTTCCTGTGCTTGTACACTTCATATCAGTCTTTTCTGTCATTATAATGGCAGAAAGACACATAATGTCCGACTCTCCTGCATTTTGTAATTTTGCACCCTTTGGTGCCTTTCATGTGGCACTAAGGGGTGCTTAGCTTTGTATTTAGCCAAAAAAATGAAAAAAGAAAATGACGTAGGGTTCCCCCTATTTTTGTAGCCAGCTAGGGTAAAGCAGACGGCTGCAGCCTGCAGACCACAGCTGGCAGCCTCACCTTGGCTGGTAATCCAAAACTGAGGGCACCCCACGCTGTTATTTTAAATTAAATAAATAATTTAAAAAAAAAAACACGTAGGGGTCCCCCCAAAATTGGATCACCAGCCAAGGTAAAGCAGACAGCTGGGGTCTGATATTCTCAGACTAGGGAGGTCCATGGTTATTGGACTCTCCCCAGCCTAAAAATAGCAGGCCGCAGCCACCCCAGAAGTGGCGCATCCATTAGATGCGCCAATCCTGGTGCTTCGCCCCAGCTCATCCCGTGCCCTGGTGCGGTGGCAAACAGGGTAATATATGGGGTTAATACCAGATGTGTAATGTCACCTGGCATCAAGCCCTGGGGTTGGTGAGGTCAGGCGTGTATCAGATACCCGACATAACCAACCCAGTCAGTAATAAAAAAAAATAGACGACAAACACATTTTTATTTGAAAAAACACTCCCCAATATATTCCCTTTTTAACCAATTTATTAGAAAGAAAAACAAATCCAGGTCTGGTGTAATCCAAGGGGTTGCCATGACGATCCACACTGTCCCAGTCATTGAAGAGTAGGATGTTCCCCATTGGCTGGGAGAGCAATGCAGTGACCTGAGCTAACATCAATGGGTCAGCCCAGGTCACTGCAGGGGGATGACAAGTGCTGCTGTCAGCGAGGTACATTACCTGCGCTGATCTCCTGCACTGCTGACAGCACCTGTCACTGAGTTCAATGACTGCCGCCTTCACAGCCAAGTATCGCGAGAGGCCCGTGACGTCACCGCTAGTCAGTCTCGGGTCGGAAGCGAGAGAAGGTGATGTGACAAGCGGCGGCCATGGAGGACAGTGACAGCGCTGAGGTCGGGACTTCATCACGGCAGGTAAGCCGAGCGGGACCATGTGTGCAGAGTGCCAGGAGGACGTCAGTGTCGTGGACTGCATGGCTGGGGACGTGTGTGTGTGTGTGTGTGTGTGAGTGTGTGTGTACATGCCGCGTGCAGGAGGGGGCGGAGTGAGCTGAGCCGGGAAGTGTGGGCTTCCTGCACGTAACTAGGATAAACATCGGGTTACTAACCAAAGCGCTTTGCTTGGATACCCGATGTTTATCTTGGTTACCAGCTTCTGGCAGGCTGCCAGCGATGGCTCCTGCACACTGTAGCTGTAAAAAGCCCTACTTTTTGCTGCTAGAACCGTTCTCGAACGTATCTAGAACTATCGAGCTTTAGCAAAAAGCTCGAGTTCTAGTTCGATCTAGAACACTCCCCAAAATCACTTGAGCCGCGAACCGGAGAACCGCGAACCGCGCTCAACTCTAATGGCAACCTAAGCTTATCAAATTCTGTGAAGTACTCTTGGATTCAAACTGCTCAATATACACCTAGATAAAAGCCTTGAGGTGTCTTGTTTCCAGAATGGGGTCACTTGTGGGGGACCTCCACTGTTTAGGCACCTTAGGGGCTTTCCAAATGCAACATAGCGTCCGCTAATGATTCCAGCCAATTGTGCAGTCAAATGGCGCTCCTTCCCTTCCGAGCCCTGCTGTGCACCCAAACAGTTGATTTTCATCACACATAAGGTATCAGCATACTCAGGAGAAATTGCACAATAAATTTTATGCTGAATTTTTTCCTTTTACACTTGTAAAAAAAAAAGCTACCTGGTTGAAGTAACAATTTTGTGGTAAAAATGTATTTTTTTATTTTCACAGCTCAACATTATAAACTTCTGTGAAGCACCTGAGGGTTCAGGGTACTCACCAAACATCTAGATAAATTCCTTCAGGGGTCTATTTTCCAAAATGGGGCCACATGTTGGGGAGCTTCACTGTATAGACACCTCAGGGGCTCTCCTAATGCAACATAGCGTCCGCTATTGATTCCAGCCAATTTTGCAATCAAATGGCGCTCCTTCCCTTCCGAGCCCTGTCATGCGCCCAAACAGTTGATTTCCACCACATATAAGGTATCGCCAAACTCAGGAGAAATTGCACAATAAATTTCATGGTGATTTTTTTCCTGTTACCCTTGTGAAAAAAAAGCTACCTGGTTGAAATAACAATTTTGTGGTAAAATTTTATTTTTTTATTTTCATGGCTCAACGTTATAAAATTCTGTGAAGCACCTGGGGGTTCAGGGTACTCACCAAACATCTAGATAAATTCCTTGAGGGGCCTAGTTTCCAAAATGGGGTCACTTGTGCGGGGTTTCTGCTGTTTAGGTACCTTAGGGGACCTCCAAATGCGACATGGTGGCGGCAATCTTTTTCAGCCAAATTTCCTTTCCAAAATTCAAATATTGCTCCTTTCGTTCCAAGCCCTCCCATTTGTCCAAACAAAGGTTTCAGACCACATGTGAGGTATCACCGCACTCATAAAAAAGTGGTTAACAAACCTTGAGGTCAAATTTTTGGAATTACCTCTTGAAAAAGTGATAAAATTGATGCTAAAGCAACATTTTTGAGAAAATTATTAAAATTTTCAATATGACAACGTAACGTTAATAAAATCTGTGAAGTATCTGTGGATCTAAAATGCTCACTATACCCCTAGATAGAAGCCTTGAGGGGTCTAGTTTCCAAAATGGCGTCACTTGTGAGGGGTTTCTTCTGTTTAGGTACCTTAGCGGACCTGTAAATGCAACATGGTGCCCGCAATCTATTTCAGACAAATTTGCTTTCCAAAATTCAAATATTGCTCCTTCTGTTCCGAGCCCTCCCATTTGTCCAAACAGAGGTTTCTGACCAAATGTGGGGTATCGGCGCGCTCATAAGAAAGTGGGGAACAAGTTTTGGGGTCCATTTTGTTGTGTTATTTCTTCTAAAAGTGAATAAAAAGTGAATTGGGTTAGAGCAACATTTTTAGGTAAAATTAAATTTTTGCTTTTTTTCATTCCACATTGCTTTTGTTCATGTGAAGCATCTGAAGGGTTAATAAACTTCTTGAATGTGGTTTTGAGTACTTTGGGGGGTGCAGTTTTTAGAATGCTGTCACTTTTGGGTATTTTCTGTCATCTAGGCCTATTGAAGTCACTTCAAATGTAATGTGGTCCCTAAAAAAATGGTTTTGTAAATTTTGATGTAAAAATGAGAAATCGCTGATAAACTTTGAACCCCTCTAACTTCCTAACAAAAAAAAATTTTGTTTCCAAAATTGTGCTGATGTAAAGTAGACATGTGGGAAATGTTATTTATTAACTATTTTGTGTCACAGAAATCTCTGGTTTAACGGTATAAAAATTCAAAAGTTGAAAATTGCTAAATTTCCAAAATTTTTGCCAAAATTCAATTTTTTTTCATAAATAAACACAAAAAACATTGTCCTAAATTTGGTACTAACATGAAGTCCAATATGTGACGAAAAAACTAAATCAAAATCACCGGGATCCATTGAAGCGTTCCAGAGTTATAACCTCATGAAGTGACACTGGTCAGAATTGCAAAATTTGGTCTGGTCATTAAGGTGAAAATTAGCTCCGTCACTAAGGGGTTAAAGTAGGTTGCGGCAGACAGTAATGCTTTGGTGGCTCCATCACACAGTATTTGATGTTAGCATAGGGAAGAAACAGATACAAAAATGTATTTCATATCATTTATTGTATCAATATGCCATAATTAGTAGGTTTGTTCCCACTGGAACATATACAGCTGTTTTCTTTGGCTATTAAATTTGTCAATTTATGAGACAGTGGATTACTATCACTTGAAGTTTCTGCCTGATATTCAGAATTTTGTCTTTAGTGACCTGTCAATGCATGACACTGTGAATTGATAGTATTGAACCTCTCTGGTATTTAGTAGCACTACAGTCTCTAAAGCGGGCTTTATACGCAACGACACCGCTAACGAGATGTTGTTGGGGTCACGGAATTCGTGAAACGCACGAACGACTGTTAACGATCAAAATTTCTCACCTGATCGTTGACATGTCGTTCTAATCCCGATTATCGTTGCTGTTGCAGGACGCCGGTTGTTCGTCGTTCCTGCGGCAGCACACATCGCTATGTGTGACACCGCAGGAATGAGGAACATCACCGTACCTGCGGACGCCCGCAATGAGGAAGGAAGGAGGTGGGCGGGATGTTACGGCCGCTCATCTCCGCCCCTCCGCTTCTATTGGGCGGCCGCTTAGTGACGCCGCTGTGATGCCAAACGAACCGCCCCCTTAGAAAGGAGGCAGTTCGACGGCCACAGCGATGTCGCTAGACAGGTAAGTACGTGAGACGGGTACTAGCGATGTTGTGCGCCACGGGCAGCGATTTGCCCGTGACGCACAACCGATGAGGGCAGGTGCAGGTGTGTAAAGCCCGCTTAACAAGAGTGGTCTCTGTGATACAGCTGTGTTCACCTTTTGGTCTTTTCTGGACATGAATGTTGTTTGCACAATTTGTGGGTGATTGCATCGCTACGCAATTTTTAATTAATTGAATAAAGGTTATGTATTATAATTTTCCTCTGTAGTTGCTGCTAATATACAAAAATATAGGATCAAAAGTTTCAATTTAATTTCAAGCCATGGAAAGTTGTGACTGTGTTTTTTTGGCTGGCCTAATTTAAGCAGCTGAGTATTTCATTTTCTTGCTCTTCTGCTGTTTTACTAAAATTAATTGACCTGGTTTAGTACCAGATTTTATGAAATATTTCTGTGTGCAGACACACCCCTTTAATTTAGAACATCTTTCTCCCGTCATTGAGATGATGAGATCATTTGCCCCTATAAAGCTTCCCCTTTCTGCCTGGAGGTTTCATTTGCGATGGGATGAATACCTGAATTTGTATCTTATTATTTTAGCTGTGTTGCTAATATACCTGATTTTAGCCAATGTACAGACTAACCCACTATACTGCTACTTTTTACAGTAAAAATGGAGTTCTATAAAATGATAATATAATAATAATAACAAATTACACTGCTTTTTTTCTTAAATTATAATTTCCCAATACACTCTAGAAGTAAGTCAAAATATTAACATTTTTGTAAATAATTTATTCTTTCACAATTATTTCTCAAAAGTAAAAAATGAGTTGTCCTTGATATCACTTTGTAAGACTTCAATGGTACAGACAGTAGGACAAAGATAAATCACAATAGATTTAACTGCATGACGTAACATGGGGACAGGCTGGTCAGAGCACTTCAGTTTATACAGCCATTAGTCGGGCTTCGGCCACTTAAGTATTCCTTTCTGTATTGCTTGTCTGGTATGGTTAATGTTGCGATTCTCTGTGCAGAGCATCTCACAGACCTGGAGATGCTCTGCGGCGCTTACAGATCTGGCAGTGTGTCCATTCCTTGTGCAGAGCATCTTCCCTTTGTAGATGCGCTGTGGCATTTACAGATCTGGCAATGAGTCTATTCCTTTGTGCAGAGCATCTTTCCCTTGGAGATGCTCTGCGGCACCATCCTTGTTAATAAACTAGCAGCTTGGTCACTATACTGGAGTCCAGGTTGGTTGTGGGAGGTGCTGGTTACTCAGCTGTTCTATCTTCTGGGTAATTGCTCAGGCCTCGTTACTGAGCATGCTCCCCAAGAACTCTATCAGGTGTATTCTCTGGCTCGGCTGTGTTGCTGTAGCTTGTGGCTGCTTGTATTCTGATCCTGGTATTCTAACCTCAGACTCTTATTGGACTTCCCTCTGCCTGCTCCCTATTCCTGTCTTGTATTCCTGTTTTGGACCCCATTATCTGACTATGTCTTTGCTTGCTCCCTTTTACTACTTCGTGTTCTTCTGGTATTGTGACCTTCGGATTGTGCCCTGACTACGTCTCTGTTTATCCCTTATGATTATACATGACCTTCTGTTAGCAGACCCTGGCTCTCCTGACTACCATTCTGTTCATAAGACCCCATAAGGTAGTGACAAGCGTTACAGTTAATTACAATATGAGATGAGAGAATTGATTCAATAGGAATCAAATTTGAAATCTGTGTCGAATTGTGGGAATCCGCTGGACATGACTGGACATGATGAAGCCAAAATTCATACAAATTGCTAAAAAAGCCTGCTACTAATATATGCAGTGCAAAGAAATCTCACATGACAGGGAATGCAGCTAAGAAACCATTGTTGGAGTGAATCTGTTTAGCGAGTGGATGTGACAGCTCACTGCTTAATAATAAAAATAGGGACAAAGAAACAAAAACCACTGAATATGCTGTGCAAGGAACGAAGAATGGTTACCATTAGTGTTGAGCGGATCTGAACTGTAAAAGTCCGGATCCGCGCGGTTTCAGGGTCCGATCCGGGTCCGACCTGCACCCGGGAATCCGGCTGCACGATCCGGGTTCGGGTTTTTGTTTCTTTTTTTCTCTCGCCACATAGCCATATATGTGAAGGTTGTGTGTGCATTACAGAGCTTGGAAGGGAATGGATCCAGTCCTAGGAGACCTCAGAGTGTTACACATATCTTCTCAAAGCAATTCGAGTACCTACAATTTGTAGCCAATATATGTTTGAGAAAAAATTGTCAAAGCTGGTGATTTCGGATTTAAAAAGATTTGATCATCTCCATATGCTGAAATTTGATGCTATGAACATGCTGTAAAGTTACTATTTCGATTCGCAACAACTAGATGTGCTATTATAGGACATTATACTACATCTGTCGAACATGACTTTCATCACTACTATTATAAAGGGTGCTTTACACGCTGCGACTTCGCTAGTGATTGCTAGCGATGTCGCGAGCGTTAGCACCTGCCCCTGTCGTTGGTGCGATATTTGGTGATCGCTACCGTAGCGAACATTATCGCTACGGCAGCGTCACACACATAGCTGTTCTGCGACGTCGCTGTGCCCGCCGAACAATCCCTCCTTCAAAGGGGAGATGCATTCGGCGTCACAGCGACGTCACAAAGCGGCCGTCCAATAGCAGAGGAGGGGCGGAGATGAGCGGCCGGAACATGCTGCCCACCTCCTTCCTTCCTCATTGCCGGAGGACGGAGGTAAGGAGATGATCGTCGCTCCTGCGGTGTCACACATAGCGATGTGTGATGCCACAGGAACAAGAAACAACCTCGCTACGTACGAGACAACGATTTTTGGTAAATGAACGACCTTTCATATACCAACGATTTTTGTCTCTTTTGCGACAGTTTAAGGTCGCTCCTGCCTATCACACGCCGCAATGTCGCTAACGGCACCGGATGTGTGTCACAAACACCGTGACCCCGACGATATATCGTTAGCGATGTCACAGCGTGTAAATGGCCCTTAAGTGTTATAAAAAAGATTTTTATAATAGAAAATCTCTAAATATTTTTTACTTCTATAATCTTTTAAAATGTATATATAGCCTTTTATATACTATTTTATATAATTGAGTGGCACATTATATTGTTTTAAGAGATTTACAGAATTTATAGGGAGTCTAGTCTTTTAGTGGACAGGTTAAAATCAACTTCATTAAAGGCACCCATACGCATTAGATTAATGTTGATCGAACCCGCTGATATCATCTAATGTATATGGGGTTGCTGGTCGACTGATTGTCAGGGAAGGTATTAATCAGACGTGTCCAATTTCCGACTGACGATCACATTGTTCTTGTGGAGTTAAGCCGTTGACCCATGAGTCAGAGAATACAGGAGCGCCTGGATAAATGAGCTCTCCTGTGTATGGGAGAGTTGACTAATATGACTGCTGGACAAACAGTCAATGTTATGTGGCTGACAGCCATACTATGTGTATGGCCGGGTTGACACAGGACAAATTTACATCCCTAAAAATACTGAACTTTAGGACACTATAGTATTGTGTAAAAAGCCTCTCTGGATTATTAATTCGGTAGAACCAAGGAGCGGAACCTCACACTTCCTGCAGCTCTTGCTACTTAGAAACAATAAGATCACTATTGGAGAATATGGTTAATAGATTAGTACTTTGGGGTCCAGTTTTAATAGGGAATTGTTAAAATAATTCTAATTTAAGAGGAGTCTTCCTTGTTGACAAGTTCACTAATAAAACGAAATCTCTACAGATCTCCGTATCTTTTCTATTAAGTTATTTGTATCTGAGCTGCCCTTTTCATGCATCAACTACTAATCAATTTCCATCACAGCACGTGCTGCCTTTATATGTCTTAAAAGAAAGTGGCACTAAAGTGGCACTTCTCATTATAATGGCAATAGCCATTTAATCTCTCCTCCAGGGTTCTTAGTAGCAATGCTCCCCTTCTCTCTCCTAGTTCCCTCTCACCTCCTAGTGTGTCCGTAACTTTTGAGCTAGATTAATCCCTTAGATGCTGCAGTCAAAAGTAATGGCTTAATCAAAAGAGGTAGGAATTAAAAGAAAAAGGGAGACAGCTTGCTCTGTCAGTCCAGTTCCAGTATTTCACGGAGAAGGATAGACATCACAAATCAATACAGCTCTATGAGAGACTCGTTCTGGCTCGCATAGATTTGTATTGAGAGCTTGTGAAGCAACTTCTAACTTCTGCCCAGTAAGGAGTTACAGGCACAAGATGGCACCATGGAACTGGAGCGGCACTGAAAAAGGATGAAGCTGCCGGAAGGTTAGTATTATGTATGTGATGAAAGGATCGCAGCTTTTATTCCCCTAGGGAAAAAAATAAAATAAATATTGAAATATTAAAAATGCTTCCTCCCAGCACCCAAAGACTTATAGAAATTTTTTTTTTTAAAAAAACAACCCACAAAAATAAAGCTAACACGTTTATCACATTTACCTCCTTCCTGCTATATGATGTACCAGTACGTCATATTTGAGGGCACATCCAGCAAATGCATATTCCGCTACATCATTGCTGATGGTTGTCATGGCAACCCAAGGTCAAATAATGACTTCCAGGTATGCCAGCTATGGTGACGTGTAAGACCATGGTCTAAATGCATTTTGTCAATGTCACACTGAGAGTTTTAATACAATGCTGTACATGTGTATTACAATGCATTAGAATGGTAATCAGAGTAAAAAAAAGTTAATGTCCCATAGAAGGACTAGGTAAAAAAAAAGTGGAAAAAAGCCCTGTAGAAATAACTATAAAAATAAAGAATAAAGTAAAAAAAAATATTACACCAAAAATAAATGAAAAAAGTACACATATTGCTGCGACTCAAATGACCTGATCTATAAAACTGTCACACTATTTAATCCCTACAGTAAATACTGGGAAAAAAACTAATAGCAAAAACTATGTCTTTTTATCAGACAGCCAACAAAAAAGTGGAATAAAACCCGATCAAAAAGTCATATGGAAATAAAAATTAGATCCTTGAAAATGTCATCTTGTCTAGCTCCATCAGCGAAAAAAATAAAAAAGTATAGAAGTTATAAATAATAAGTCCACGTAGAAATTATTTATTTTGCTTTAAAATTGTTTTTATTGTGTAAAAGTAACAAAACTTAAAAAAACAATATAAATGTGGTATATAAATGTATATAAATGTTATATAAATATAATGGTATATATATGTGGTTCGTTCTGCCTGAAGAATAAAGCTGTCATAATTTTTATGATATTGTGAATAGCGTAAAAAAAATAAATCCTGAATTTCTGTTTCTTATATTATGGGCCCCGAAATGATACCAATAAAAATTTCAACTCATCCCACAAAGATAAGCCCTCAAGATTCTGTAAGCAAAAAATGCAGCCTTTCAAATATGGTGATGCCACAAAACTTTATTTTGTAAAATAAAAAACATTTACTTAAAAAAAATATAAATCTGGTATCGCTGTATTTCTTACTGACCTGAGGAATAAAGCCGCCTAATTACTTATACCGCAAGGTGAACAATGTAAAAAATAAAGACAACCAATTCTTGAACTGCTGTTGTTTTGTTCATTCTGTCTCCCAAAGATTGCAATAGGGCTCAGATCATTTTTATCCCGTGCTCTATCATGAGCGCTTACATTAGGGTCTACATGTAAATGTCTGAAAAACGGGATTCAGATAAAATTCCCAACAGAATTGCAGTGTAATTAGTCAGATGTTACATTGAACTGTTTGGGCAATGGTCTGGCGGTGTTCATCTTCTTGCACGTCGTTTGAGGAGTGCACAAAAGCAGGGTCAACAACAATTTTTCGTGCCTTTGAAATGAAGGACACCTCCACACGGAGTCCGAAATAACTCTGCTGCCTCATTATAGTGAATGAATCTGTCGTGCGTTTCATCTGAATCACGTATTTCATGTAGATGGAAACCTTAATGTACAGTTGTGCTCAAAAGTTTACATACCAAGGCAGAATTTTTTCCTTTCTTGACCTTTTTTCAGAAAATATAAATCATAACACAAAATCTTTTTTTCTACTTATGGTTAGTGGTTTGGTGAAGCCATTTCTTGTCAAACTACTGTGTTTTCTCTTTTTAAAACAATGACAGCCACAAACATCCAAATGACCCTGATCAAAAGTTCATTTTTCCCCGGTGATTTTGGCCTGATAACATGCACAGAAGTTGACACAATTGGGTTTGAATGGCTAATAAAGGTAACATCCTCACCTTTGACCTGTTTGCTTTTAATCAGTGTGTGCGTACATAAAAGCTGAGTGAGTTTCTGGGATCCAGACAGACTCTTGCATCTTTCATCCAGCCACTGACATTTCTGGATTGTGAGTCATAGGGAAAGCAAAAGAATTGTCAACGGATCTATGGGAAAAGATAGTTGAACTGTATAAAACAGGAAAGGGATACAAAAAGATATCCAAAGAATTGATAATACCAGTCAGCAGTGTTCAAACTGTGATTAACAAATGAAAAATCAGGGCTCTGTAAAAACCAAACCACGATCAGGTAGACCAACAAAAAACTGCCAGGAAAATTGTTCGGAATGCAAAGAAAAACCCACAAATAACATCAGCTAAAATACAGGACTCACTGAAAACTAGCGGTGTGGCTGTTTCAAGATGCACAATAAGGAGGCAATTGAAAAAAAATGGGCTGCATGGTCGAGTTGCCAGAATAAAGCCATTACTGCGCAAATGCCACAAAGTATCTCGCCCACAGTACACCAAACAGCGCAGAGACAAGCCTCCAAACTTCTGGAACAAGGTAATTTGGAGTGATGAGACCAAAATCAAACTTTTTGGCCACAACCATAAACGTTACATTTGGAGAGGAGTCAATAAGGCCTATGATGAAAGGGGAGAACTCAAGAGTGCAGTTCATGCAAGAAAGCTCAGGAATTTACAGGAACTGGAGGCTTTTTGCCAAGAAGAATGGGCAGCTTTACCATCTGAGAAAATAAACAGTCTCATCCACAACTACCACAAAAGACTTCACGCTGTCATTGATGTCAGAGGGGGCAATACACCGTATTAAGAACTAGAGTATGTGAACTTTTGATCAGGGTCATTTGGATGTTTTTGGTTGTCATTATGTGTTAATAAGAGAAAACAGTAGTTTGATAATAAATGGCTTCACCCAACCACTAACCATGAGTGGAAAAAAAAGATTTTTTGTTATCATACATATTCTCTAAAAAAAGACCAAGAAGGCAAACAATCAGGAATCATATGTGAATTTTTGAGCACAACTGTAAGTGCTCAGCATATGGCACAGGATAAGCGTGACCTGATCCAAAATGTTCTGTACCTCAAATTGCTACCAACAGAATTCAACTCAACCCACAGAAAAACAAGTCCCCACTCAGATCCATAATCAGTTAACGAAAATATAGGAGGCTTCCATTTTACTGGTAGCACAAAGGCCCTGGAAAAGCACTATAGCTTCCTCCTAAAAAGAAATTCTGCAAAATCTGCACTCTCAAATCCAAATGCCCCCTACATTCTGAGAAACAAAATGTACCTAAACCACAGGTATCATCCACATATTTGGCATTACTGTGGGCACAATATAATGGACACTACAATGTATTGGGCACAACAATTGCAGATTTGCAATTTTTCATTCTACAACATTCACTGCAATTGACTCCATGGGTGTTTTCCACAGACAAAATCGTCACTAAACCCGCAAAGGAATTCCCAGAGTGGTGTAATTTCCAAAATTAAGTCAATGAGGGGGTTTCTGCTGTTCTGGCACTTAGGGGCTCTGCAAATGGAGTCCGCAAATTATTCTAGGAAAATCTGTGCTCCAAATATCAAATGGCGCTCCTTCCCCCCTGAGCCTTGTGGTGCAGCCAAATAGTACTGTACAGTCACATGGGGGGTATTGCCACGTTCAGGAGAAATTTTGAAACATATTGTGGGGTCTTTTTTACCTATTTCCGCTTGTTAAAATTCCATGTAGAGTATTGGCGCACTCAGTAGAATTACACAACAAACTGTATGGTCCTTTTTTTATTAGCTTTTCTAATAATTAAAAACTTGGGGCTAAAACAACATTTTAGTGAAAAAAATGTAATTATTATTTCTTCACTGCCCAATGAGATTAAACTCTGTGGCACACCTGTGGTGTAATTATGCTCACTACACACTCAAATTAATTTAGTAAAGGGGGACGTTTGTGAAATGGGGTCACTTATGTCTGTTTTTCCCGCATGTTAGGGACTCTGCCAATGTGACATAGCATCTCCAAAACATTCCAGCAAAATCTAGACTCCAATATTGCTCTTCTTCCCTTCTGAGCTTTGCAATGGCAAACTAAGGAGAAATTGTGTAACAATTTTTTTGATCCACTTCTCCTCTTACCCTTTTTGAAAAGTAAAACTTTGAGGCCAGAGCAACAGTGAAAAAAAAAGGTAATTTTTTTTATTTTCATACCCAATGTTATACAATTATGTGAGTCACCCAAGGGTTAATATTGCTCAGTACACCCCCAGATGAATTCTTCTAGGAGTGTAATTTCCAGAATGGGTTCACCTGTGGGTAGTTACTATTGTTTTGCCATGTCAAGGGCTCATCAAATGCAACATTGTGTGTGCTATCTATTCCAGCCAATACTGCTCTCCAAAATTCAAATATCACTCCTTCCCTTCTGAGCCCTGCGATGAGCCGAAACAGACGTTTTCCATCATGGGGTATCGGTGTAATCAGGAGAAATTGGACAACAAATTATAGGGTTGATTTTCTCCCTTTACCCTTGTAAAAATGAAAAATTTGAGGTTAAAACGACAATTTTGTGGTAAAAATGAATTTTTTAATTTTCACGGTCCAATGTTATAAAATTCTGTGAAACACTTGTGGGTTTAAGATGGTCATCACACCTTTAGATAAATTTCTTTAAGGGTGTAGTTTCCAAAATGGAGTCACTTGTGGGGGATTTCCACTGTTTAGGCACATCATGGGCTTTGCAAATGCAACATGGTGTCCGCTATCTATTCTAGTCAATTTTGTGCTCCAAAACTCAAATGGTGCTCCTTCCCTTCCGATCCCTGCCATGCACCCATATAGTAGTTTTCAAAAACATATGAGATATTGGTGTACTCAGGGGAAATTGCATAACAAATTGTATGGTGCATTTTCTCCTCTTACTCTTGAGAAAATGAAAACTTGGCTCAAAGGCAATATTTTTGTTGGAAAATTTACATTTTCATTTTTTCCATCCACATTGCTTTAATTTCTGTGAAGCTCGTGAAGGTTTAATAAACTTCTTGAATGGGGTTTTGAGAACTTTGAGGGGTTCAATTTTTAAAATGGTGTCACTTAAAGTATTTTTTGTCACAAAATTTTGTCACTCAAAAAGTCACTTCAAAAATTGGTTTTGTAAATTTTGTTGGAAAAATGAAATATTGCTGATAAACTTTTAAATCTTCTAACTTTTTAACATAAAAAATTTATGTTTCAAAAATGATGATGAAGGAAACTGGATAAGTGGGAAATGTTATTTATTACCGAATTACTGTGATATAGCAACCTGAATTAAAGGCATAAAAATTAACATTTTAAAAATTGCTAAATTTTCCAATTTTTTGAAAACTTTTCATGAATAAACACAAATCATATTTACCAAAATGTACCACTAACATGAAGTACAATGTGTCTCAAAAAATAGCTGATTAAATCAATTGTCAAGTGCTGGAAAGATGAGGGCTCAGTGTGTGTGACCCAGCATCAAAAGCAGAGACACAGTCGAAAATATATGTTGTCGGTCGGGAAGGGGTTAATAAAACCCTTACGTTTTCTTAGAAATCGCTGGAAACATAATTATTGCTACTTTCTAAAGTTTATTTAAACTTGGTGGACAATCTCTTACCCATCAGGACTTCCTAAAATACTTGAAATTAAAGACCGTTTCACACACAACGACATCGCTAACGAGATATCGTTGGGGCCACGGAATTCATGACGCACACCTGGACTCGTTAGCGACGTCGTTGTGTGTGACACCTACGAGCGATCACTAACGATCAAAAATACTCACCTAATCGTTGATTGTTGACACTTCGTTTATTTCCCAAATATTGTGGCTGGTGCTGGACGCAGGTTGTTCGTCGTTCATGAGGCATCACACATCGCTACGTGTGACACCCCAGGAACGACGAACAACAACGTACCTGCGTCCTGCCGGAAACGAGGTGGGCGTGTCGTTCATGCGGCTGGTCTCTGCCCCTCCGCTTCTATTGGCGAGCCGCTGTGTGACATCGCTGTGACGGCGCACGAACCTCCCCCTTAAAAAAGAGGTTGTTCACCACCCACTGCGACGTCTGCTAGGAAGGTATGTGTGACGCTGCGATTTGCCCGTGACGCACAAACGATGGGGGTGGGTGCTTTCGCTAGCGATATTGCTAGCGATGTCGCTGCGTGTAAAGCGTCCTTTAGGATTGGGCAGGTTGCATTTCCAAAGATCACTCTATGGCCCTTTTATGTCATAGCATAATGATGGTACCACAACTCTGACAATTAAGTTGTAAAAATTCTTGGGGGAGTTTCCAACTTGCCTGTCACAGTCGTCTTACCCAATGGGTTTCAATGTGACTCCATTCACCTACCTTGCACTATGGTGTAGCAGCTGCATAGAATTTTATTTGGTCACACTTTGTGGCCAAAATTTGTCATATAGCTCAAGTTTAATTATGATTATATAGAAAGGAAAATAATGTAGATAAAACATTTTTTAATAATTAGCAGGATACTTTATTATATTTGTGATTTTAAAATAAAATATATGAGTCTGACTCCATTACTGCGGGGGGTTTTGTAGCTGGCAGACCTACGTCACTTGTATTTTTAAGAGAGAATTTATAATCCAACCAAATTCCCATAAGCATTACGGAAGAAAGCGAAGACAATCTGGTAATCCCATTTTGGTATCAGATTAATTGCTGTCACATGCCATTATAGGCCTAATGCCATAATTCCTCCACCACCCATGGAGGAAACATATGTTCCTGGAACTCTTAATGGACAATAGCCAAGACCTTTGCTTTAAACTATTTCAAATAAAACAGATTTGCAAATAAAAGTATTTTTTTTGGTTATTTCTGTAAAACCTCTCCGATTACACGCAGATTTAAATGTGAAGAGCTGTCAAACAATAATGCAGTTTTGTTATACTCTTGAGACGTCTGAAAGGAGCTACTGGAAGATAAATTTTATCGTTCCATTCCTAATTAATCAGTTAATTTGCAATCACCTAAGCAGCGTTACTTAAAACTCAAGCTGGGCAATTTTTTTTTACATTAAAATTAGTTTGTATGTGCAGTAAATTGTCGAACAACAACAGGCGCTGCGTATTAAGACATTTCCTGCAGAGATAATGCCGTTTTCATTTTCCCAGTAAAAGTTTGGCTCATCAACGACCTAAAAGAGATGATTAACAAAAATTCTCAAGGAACAACACATTCCTTCTCAGATTGTTGTTTTTCATTCTCGGCTACATATTAAATTATGCTGTCAGTAATTTGGAAAAATAATTTTCCATGTGTCCAACTGGCTCTAATTGATATGATGCTGATTTTTTCCCCCAGGACAGTAATTGAGTGTGTTCCTATACAGTGAGCAATCTGTCCAACCATAAAGAACACGAAAGATACTCAGTTTTTCTGTGTCCATGCACACGCTGTAGAGGCCCCTATGGGTACGGGTTCACTGCCTTTAAATCACCTCTCCAGCTTTTCTTTTCACTACTAGAGTAGTGATTAAACCTAAGTCCCCTGCCCCTAGTCTTATACTCACCCTCCGACTTCTTCACCTTTTACCATTGGTCCTGCGGCGCCATCTTGTGACCACGACTTCTGACTGGCTGGAAGCTAAAAGTTACGTCACAAGTAGTAATGAGCGAGCATGCTCATTACTTAATCAAGCATCGCGGTGCTCGGGTACTTGCGGAGCTCATCCGAGTGTCACAGGTGCTTGGCTGTTTCATACATGAAACAACAACCACAATGCACAGGCTTGTTTCACTGGGAGAGCCATTCACAGTCTCTGAATGGCTCTCACTGGTGTTAAAGCAATGTTTTTTGATGTAGTGTGTTAAATGAAAAAACCTGCCCTCCTTCCCCCCAAAAATGCTCTCTTTATGGCTAACTGTATGTGGGCGGAGAGCCAAACTGCCTAATCATAGGCTTCCATTGTACACGTTACTTGAGTTGAGCCCATTCAGAGCGTCTGACTTGCTCGACTCGAGAACCTAGCGCCTGAGCATTTTAGCACTTCTCCATTTCTAGTCACAAGTTACAAGTAAACATTTTGGTACCGTGTTAGCCAGTTGAAAAATTATTGAATGTTCTCAGTCCATCTCAGGTCCTGATGAAGGAACCTGAGATGTCTCGAAAGCTTGCTTTGTAACATCACTTTATTTTATTTTAGTTAGCCATTAAAAGGTATCACAAGATTATAATTTTGTTCCTCTCACTGAGAACATTCAATAATTAGTCACAAGTTCTCACTGCAAATCTATGAGAGCTCACTCCATGAAACCCTGGAACTGCTGGCAGGTCACAAATTACTGGAGATCGACCACAGCAATGGCAATAACAGATGAATATGCCAGACTGCAAGTATAAAGCCTGCTTTACACGCTGCAATGTATCTTACGATGTGTCGGCGGGGTCATGTCGTAAGTGATGCACATCCGGCATCGTAAGGTATGTTGTAGCGTGTGACAGCGATGTGCAATTGCGATTGAACGAAAAACCGTTCAACGCATGCACGTCGTTCATTCCTGACGAATTGAACGTCAGATTGTTCATCGTACCCGGGGTAGCACACATCGCAGTGTGTGACACCCCGGGAATGATGAACAGATCTCACCTGCGTCCTGCGGCTCCCGGCACACAATGCGAAAGGAAGGAGGTGGGCGGGATGTTTACGTCCCGCTCATCTCCGCCCCTCCGCTTCTATTGGCCGGCTGCCGCATGACGTCGATGTGACGCCAAACGTCCCTCCCACTCCAGGAAGTGGACATTCACCGCCCACATCGAGGTCGTATGGAAGGTAAGTATGTGTGACGGGGGTTAATCGTTTGTGCGGCACGTTCAACAAATTGAACTTGCTGCACATACGATGACGATATCGTATGCGAAATTGCAATGTGTAAAGCAGGCTTTAGACAAAGGGCAGGGGATTTAGATTTAAATCTCCACTCCAGCAGTAAAATAATAAAAAAAAAATCACTGGAGTGTTGCTTTAAAAAAAGAAAAGCAATCTACGTATGCATACGATAGGCACGTATACCATATGGTATAGTAGAGGCTCCATGTACTTGACTTGGAGCCCTCCTATTACTGCGGTATCTGCCCCATCTCCAAATGTTGAGACGTGTATGTTTCATATGTATTTAAAAATGTCATGTGTGTATGTGTCTACCCCTTGACACAGCCATTAGTCATTGTGAAATGTTGCTTTATGGTGATTCAATGGAGACATTAGAGACCTTCCTGATATATTATTTTGGTTACCACAACCAAAAGCTCAACAATAGAGTTGTTTTGTTTTTTAACAGAATCCCATCTTATCCTTTTTTTACATGCCCTATTGTACTTGCCCTTAGTGAGTCTAAATTGTCTGCATAGTACCTCCCAGGGCTATGCCACTACTAAATTATATTGGCTAGCATATGTCACATCTGAGTAGCTCTTTAGGGAGCAATTAATGTGCTTTAAATGCTCTCATGCATCTTTTATGTGCTTTATATGTACAGTAGTTAAGGTCCCGTTCACTTTACGTTTATGGCTGTGTCATAAAGATACATTTGGATAGCAAAAAAAAAAAAGCATCTAATGTAAAGTTTTTGATATTCTGTTTGATAGGAAAATATCTGGATACAGGGTTTGTTTTTTTTTTGTTTGTTTTTTAAGTTTTAGGCCCTGTGCGCACTTACCGATTTTTGCCTCGGATTTCCTGCGGTTTTGCTGCATGTTTCGCTGCAGAAAATGTTCATAACATCTCTGCAGTGATTCACCAGCAAATCCTATGGAGAAAAAAAATCCTGTGCGCACTATGCGGAATTTGACAGCTGCATGTTTTGCTGCGGGATTCCAGCAGCAAAAACAATTGCATGTCACTTCTTTTCCGCACGTCGCTGTGGGATTTCACTACATTGACTCCAATATAATCGTGAAATCCCGCAGGGAATAACGCAGGCAGCAAATTCTGTGCGGTTCACTGCGTTTTCCTGCGTTATTCCCTGCGGTATTTCGCGGTTTACCTACGGTAATGTACATCGCTTGTCTGCGGTTTTGCAGGGAAGTGATGTCATTATGACAGGAAGAGGAAGCTGAGCAGAGAGTAAACACACACAGATTACAGACATCACAGACATAGAACACAGACACAGACATATAGAACACACATAGAAAGCAAACGTAAATATAGAAAAAAAAACACGTGGACTCCACCGTATTTTTACCTTCCAGCCGAGGTAAGCACACAGCGGCTGCCCGGTATTCTCAGGCTGGGGAGGGCGAGGGGCAGGGTTAATGTCCCCCACCTCCCTCCCACCTCCCGCAGCCGAGAATATGAGCCGCAGCTGCCCCGGGACTGTCGCATTATGCAGCAGTACCGGAGTGTCCCCAGCTCTTCCTGCTGCCGTGATGCAGGGGCAGTAAGGGTAATACAAGGAGTTAATGGCGGCGGATCGCCGCCACTAAGTCCAGGCTTGATCATGGCAGCGTCTATGAGACAGCCGACATGATCAACCCGTAAGTAAAGTGAATAAACACACACACCGAAAAATCCTTTATTTTAAATAAAACACAAATAAGCCTCGTTCACCCTTTTATTAACCCCTCCCGAAACAAAGCTCCGACGTAATCCACGTCCTGCGATGCTTACATCCAGCCGCGACTGACACTGACACAGCGCTGTATGCAACCTCGCAGCGAGACAGCAGAGGTAACCACAGGGCATTTCCCACGGCCGGTAATGTGAACTCACTACCGACCGTGAGAAATGCAGCGATCTGTCCTCTATCTATCTATCCCTCTATCTATTCTTCTATCTGTCTATTTATCTATCTATCTATCTACTATCTATCTCAGAAGGAAATTATTATTTTTTTTTTTTAATGTGCTTTATTGCATTGAATGCAATAAAGCACATGTACCAACCCGCACGTGGCAAAACCGCAGCAATACCGCTAACAATACCGCGGTAAAACCGCAGCAAACGGCATGCGGTTTTCGGGTGCAATTTTCCGCGGTTTTTTACCGCGGGTGCGGTAATCTTTCAATGCATGCGGAATTTTCTTGAGAAAATTCCATTTTCCAGTGCGCACAGGGCCTTAAAGGGTAATTTACGCTGCTATTCAAAACCACAAACATTTGTAACTTTTCTTTCACTGACTTACAGTTAGGTCCAGAA
>NC_134356.1:521033497-521075138 GCF_048569485.1 Anomaloglossus baeobatrachus
CCTTGTTCACCTGATCTGAACCCCATAGAGAACCTGTGGTCCCTCATAAAATAGGAGATCTACAGGGAGGGAAAACAGTACACCTCTCGGAACAGTGTCTGGAGGCTGTGGTGGCTGCTGCACGCAATGTTGATCGTAAACAGACCAAGGAACTGACAGAATCTATGGATGGTAGGCTGTTGAGTGCCATCATAAAGAAAGGTGGCTATATTGTTCCCTAATTTTTTGGGGTTTTGTTTTTGCATGTCAGAAATGTTTATTTCTAAATTTTGTGCAGTTATATTGGTTTACCTGGTGAAAATAAACAAGTGAGATGGGAATATATTTGGTTTTTATTAAGTTGCCTAATAATTCTGCACAGTAATAGTTACCTGCACAAATCGATATCCTCCTAAGATAGCCAAATCTAAAAAAAAAAACCACTCCAACTTCCAAAAATATTAAGCTTTGACATTTATGAGTCTTTTGGGTTGATCGAGAACATAATTGTTGATAAATAATAAAAAAAATCCTCTAAAATACAACTTGCCTAATAATTCTGCACATAGTGTATGACTGCTTGGTCCAGAGGAGGCAGCACTGCCTATATTTTATACACAGTTGTTCAGTGGTATGAATATAGCGATCAGAAAGGCAGATACTGCAATACACCCTCTCTTCCTTATCCATGTGGAGTCTGGCTGTGTCTGAAAGTCGGCGCCCTGCTCTTATATGATCTTGAGCACCCGATATACTATGCAGTGATGGTATGGAACATCACTGCAAAATACAATGCAAACTGTTCGGAGGTATAACATCTATGTACAGTCCAAAAGAGGAGAATATCTGATTCAGCCATTGTGACATGGATTTTCAGAGTACGTACACCAATACATCTCGTCCAGGAGAAGGGAAACTCTGGCCTCCGGGCAGATTCCTGGAGACAGCAGAGCTCAGGCCGGCAGTCGCATTTTGCCAGCTCTTTAAACCCCCACTTGCATTGCAAGAACACGCCACACATGCAGCGTTCATTGCTTTACACTATGTGCACATGCATTGAATGATTACGTCCTCATGCTTGCCAGTGTGTGGATGTTCTTTGTGGGCGGAGTTAGAACGCAATGTGCTCTTGTCCCACAGATAGAGGGGAGTGGCTGCCCCAGTGTCCTGCACAGACGTCCACGCTCCTGCCTCCGCAGTGATTGCTATGCCCCCCAACCTCCTCAGTGATGGACTTGCTCCCCAGTGATGTCTATGTCCCCCCAGCCTCCTGAGTGATGTACATGTTTCAGCCTCCCCAGTGATGTATATGACTTCAGCCTCCCCAATGAGGTCTATGACCCCAGCCTCCCCAGTGCCCCAGCCTCCCCAGTGACGTACATGCTCCAACTTCCTCAGCGATATATATGCTCCAGCCTCCGCAGTGATGAACTTGCCCCTCATCCTCCTTAATGATGTACTTGCTCCCCAGTGATGGCTATGCCCCCAAGCCTCCCCTGTGATGCATATACTGTAGCACCCATGTCTCCTGTAATGTATATGCCCCAGCGTCTCTTGTGATGTATATACAGCAGTCCCCGAATCTCCTATGTGATGTATATTCAGCAGTCACAGTCTCCTATCTGATGTACATGCTTTGCAAAACTTAGCACAGAGATGACTGTGCTCCAGGCAGATATAAACTTGGAAAAACAGTTGAGAAGCAATAAAATCAACATCACAGCTGCACCAAAGAGAAGCCGCTCCAGCCACCACAGTAGTGGTGAGTTAACTGTTAGACCAAATATAGCAGGGTAATTTTCAAGTTGATAAATTTGCTTATAGTATTAAATTTAATTTCCTAGGGTAAAAAAAAAAAAAAAAAAAATAATCTGTATGCATCATCCTTCCATTTTTTTTCCCAAACAGGAAGGGGAACATTCCTATAGTTAACGGGGTGTATCGCAGTTTCCTTCATGGTTGTCCATGCCATTTCTTACATATGTTATAGCAAAAAAATAAGAAATGCAACCCAAAACATTTCATGAAAATACAACATTAGTGGAATTGTATACAGAGGACATTTATTCTAACCAGGCAAGTAACCAAGGTGAGAATCACTTTCAGTGAGAAGTTCTAACACAGGGGTGGGCAATTAATTTTCCCATGGGGCCGCATGAGAAATTGGGATTGGTTTAGAGGGCCGGACTAATATAATTAACTCAGTTCTACCCAATATACTACATCACTACACCCCCTCCATATACTACACCTGTAATAAACTACACCACTACACCCCTATATACTATACCTGTATTATACTACACCCCCCATATACCTGTAATATACTACACCCCCATATACATTTGTATTATACTACACCACTATATAATACACCTCCGATATACTACATCATTACACCCCTATATACTACACCTGTAATATACTACATCACTACACCCCATATACTACACCTGTAATATACTACAACTCCATATAGCACACCTGTAATATACTACAACTCCATATAGTACACCTGTAATATACTACATCACTACACCCCTATATACACCTGTAATATACTACATCACTACACCCCATATACTACACCTCCATATAGCACACCTGTAATATACACCTCCATATAGCACACCTGTAATATACTACACCTCCATATAGCACACCTGTAATATACACCTCCATATAGCACACCTGTAATATACTACATCACTACACCCCATATACTACACCACTATATACACCTCCATATAGCACACCTGTAATATACTACATCACTATACCCCCATATACTACACCACTATATACACCTTCATATAGCACACCTGTAATATACACCTCCATATAGCACACCTGTAATATACTACACCTCCATATAGCACACCTGTAATATACACCTCCATATAGCACACCTGTAATATACTACATCACTACACCCCATATACTACACCACTATATACACCTCCATATAGCACACCTGTAATATACACCTCCATATAGCACACTTGTAATATACTACACCCCCATATGTCACACACCCTGCTTCCCATACAGCCTGCACCCCCATATCACACACACTACACCCCCATATTTCACACACCCTGCCCACATATCTCACCCTGCCTGTACCCCAACTTACCCCTCTCAAACACTCTGCACCCCTTCACATCCTTCTGTCACAGTCTGCAGCCCTCATATGCACTCACCCTGCAGCCCCCCTCCCCCTCATGTCCCCTCTTTTCTTATTACCAGTCATCATGTGTCCACATCTCCTTCAGGATTCAGTATCTTGCTTTCTGCCGGCATCCTGTGTCTCCTCCCACACAGTCACATGGGCGTGACATCATCGCAGGTCCTACAGTGCAAGATGAATTATTCTGTCTGCTGTGCTGCTTCTTCTCCTGCACTGACTGTGCGGACCTGCACAGGATCTCTTCCTGCTCGGCACGCTGCAGCCCGGCTCCACTGCACCGGCTGAAGACGGGCGGGCCGGTCACAGAGAGCAGGAGGGCCGGATGTGGCCCGCGGGCCGCCCCTTGCCCAGGTCTGTTCTAACACATCGAGCTTAGGAGCCAACAACTGAACTGAGGCATACGCTATACTGGAACAATATGTAGAGCTATGGGTTGAACAAGAATCTAAACAAGCCTTGAGAAGTTATGTAGGTTACTTACAAAATACAATGTCTGCACACATGAAAGATCTTTTCATGACTTCCGAGTGTGAATCACAAAAGTAAATAATACACGTACTGAAGCATGTACAGAGTAAATAAAAGGAACCTGCCTTGCGTGGTACAGTTCACTGGTTACAGCCCTGATACTTAAGATAAGAGACAGCTGTCTTATATAAGGCACTGCACGCTGCCTTTGTGCACTTAGCGGAAAGTATACATCTGGAGGTTTTCCCAGTGTATATTTTAACATTCCCATATGGTGTAGTTTATTGGACTGCACCTGCACAGAACTTAAAAGGGAAGCGGTCACCAAATTTGGTGACTATAAGCTGCGGCTACCACCACAGAGCTCTTATATACAGCATTCTAGAATACTGTATATAACAGCAGAGGCCGCTCTGTAGAACGTAAAACACACTTTTATAATACTCACCTAGCGGGCGGTCCGGTCCGATGGGTGTCGCTGCTTATGGATCCAGCGCCTTCTCTCTGCTGCGATCTTCGTCCACATACTACCCAGCTTAGTGTGGATGGCGCGTCTACGTCATCCACACAGTCTGACATTGCTGTGCTGCGCAGGCGTACTTTGAGCTGCCCTACGCAGGGCAGCTCAAAGTACTGTAAGGCTATGTGCCCATGGGACTCTGTAGCTGCGGATTTTTCTGCATCAAAATCCGCAGCTTCCCCCCGGAATCCGCCGCACCTTTTCATAGGTGCGGATTTTGTGATTTTTTTTTTTTTAATTCAATTGAATAGGCAAAATCCACACGAAAATCCGCAACAATAATTGACATGCTGCAGATTTTTCCGCACGAAAATCCGCACGATTTCCTCTGCGTAAAAATCCGCAGCGTGGGCACAGCATTTCCCAAATGCCATAGAAATGGCTGGGGAGTAGCTGTGCTGCAGATTTCTGGAAAATCCGCGGCTTTTCCGCGAGAAATCCGCGGCAAAATCCGCGCATTTTCCACAGCGTGGGCACATAGCCTAAGGGTACTTTCACACTTGTGTTCAGCGCAGTCCGTCACTATGGAGAATAGCGCAGTCCGTTAACACACTGTGCTATTCTCCATAGACTTGTATGGACGACGCACTGTAACGCAAGTGTCAGCGTTGCATCCGGTGGACGACGCAGCATCGTTATTTTGACGCTGCACCGGGCGGGAGGAACGCAGCATGTAATGTTTTTTTGAGCCGCGCAATCCATAGGATTTCACTGCGCATGCTCTCTGGCTCCCTGCACCCGTAACCAAGGTAAATATCGGGTAACCAAGCAAAGTGCTTTGCCGATATTTACCCTCGCTACGTGTGCAGAGAGCCCGACACTTCCCCGCTTGGCTCCGCCCCCTCCGCATGTATGTACACACACTCACCTGTCCTCAGCGCCATGGCCCGCTCGACTCCACCCACTCCGCCCCCCGCACACATGCTCGGCGGCCGAACGATCAGCCGAACGCCCGGCCGCCGGCATCTGAGAGCGCTCAGCCGAGCGCCCGGCCGCCGGCATCTGAGAGCGCTCAGCCGAGCGCCCGGCCGCCGGCATCTGAGAGCGCTCAGCCGAGCGCCCGGCCGCCGGCATCTGAGAGCGCTCAGCCGAGCGCCCGGCTGCCGGCATCTGAGAGCGCTCAGCCGAGCGCCCGGCTGCCGGCATCTGAGAGCGCTCAGCTGATCGTTCACAATAGTCTGCTGCCGGTAAAACTGTGGAAGAAAAAAAAAAAAAAAGCAAGCTTTCCGTTGTTTTGTACGATCCGTTGCATCCGTTGTGCCATTGTATGCAACGCATCCGTTGCATCCGTCACACAACGCAATGCTACGGATGCCGTTCAACGCAAGTGTGAAACTAGCCTAACACACAGGCTCGAGGAAAGGTTAAAGACTGCCCGTGCATGCGCACTACAATACCTTGATCTGCCCTGAGTACGGCAGATCAAAGTGCAACTGTGCAGGATCTCAATGCCAGCCAGTGTGCACGACGTAGGACACGTCATGCACACGGACCTCAGAAGGAGGAGGACATCGATCACCCCTTAGGTGATGTCACAAACCACCGGGGGGGTCACTCAGAAATCCCCCGCGCTGCTTGCCAGTACGTCACAATCGGGGGGTAACAAGTGGGGGTCACCCCTCCTTTATACCTCCCGACCGACAGACAGAGCACGTGACGCGCTCTCTAGCGCCCCTCTTATAGTCAGGCCAATTATGGAATTGCCCGACAATAAGCAAGGAGGCCGCTATACTACTTATGCCGATTATTGAAGGGTCCCCGGTGAGAGTAGGGTATATATTCCCCCGACCTCCGCGGGCGGAATATATAAAATCTCCCCGAATCTCACTGGCCTCCCCACAATAATCCTTGGCACAACTCGCTGCCACCAACCGCTTCACGGTAACTATTAGCCGAACACACAGACGTGGGATTCAAGATCGAGATAACAGAACAGCCCAAGATTAATTATATAATTTAATCAGCCTAAAGCACACTAGAAACTACAATATATACAATAGGGAATCTACAGAATATACATATGTCAGAGTACAGTTACAGATAAAGCATGGTTTACAAACAGGCATGCAATTCAATCAGTTACCTTGTGCGTCTGGCCACAGGGGGGCGCTGTAGACCAGGTTTCCAGGAACTCCCACAGATGTTTCTCACACGTGACCCCCAGCGAAAGAACACTGGAAAATGGCCGAAGTAGGGTTATCAAGCTGGGCAAATCCAGGTCCCCTCCTACCTTAGTGACCTCACAGGGAAGCACTGCCACTCCCCCTGCATGGATCAGAATTATCCAGCAAAGGGGATATTGGCCATAACTTTGCCTGGGAGCGTCGTAGGCGGACGCCAATGCTCTCATTGTGACAGTTATGAATTTAGCTACAGAACGAGGGGACTCATGACCTGTCTGCCAGTTCCCCATTGGCTGATATCACGCCTGGGGCATTTCCCAATGTCCTGCTCCCATAAAAAGGGTGTGCCGGCATCGTCCGCATGCGGAGACACCATTTTTATGGTTGCCATATTTATCGGAAATATGGCTTGCGAGATATGAACCATTTTTTACTGGAGTCGTTCTGTCTGGCTATTTCCATAGCCTTGCTAACTAGCTAGCAGCTCCTACTACAGGGTGACGGCAGGGAGTCATCCTGTGTCCATTGTTCCCACACCACCTCATCTCCATATCACAGGACATGGCCATGGAGGTGTAAGTGGAACACTGAGAACAAGAAGGGAGGGGGCACTGCCAGGGAGTGATGAGGGATTATGACTGGAGTCATAATTCATCTTCATATCCCGGGATTTGCCTCACACCTCCCCCCTTTTGAGGGCGCTAGGGGGCAGCACACTCCGGTGTTCCCCCGTGCGCCCGTCCGCGACCTCTCCTTGTCGGGACAGCCCGTCTGCGTTACCGTGGTCACGGCCCCTTTTGTGGCGAATGGTGAAGTTGTATTGCTGGAGCGCAAGGCTCCATCGCAACAATCGCCCATTCGTCCCAGAGACGGTGTGCAACCAGCTGAGGGGATTGTGGTCCGTCTCCACGATGAAGTGGCGCCCGTATAGATAGGGTTGCAGACGCTGCAGGGCCCACACTATGGCCAGGCACTCCTTCTCCATCGTGGAATAGGCAACTTCCCTTGGTAACAGCTTCCTGCTCAGGTACAAGACTGGGTGCTCTTGGCTCGCAGAGTCCACCTGGCTGAGCACCGCACCGAGGCCGAAGTCACTGGCGTCGGTCTGTACTACAAACGGCCGCGTGAAGTCGGCTGCCTGTAGCACGGGCGGGCTGGACAGGGCGTCCTTTAGGGCCCGGAAGGCTGTCTCGCAGTCCATTGTCCAATCGACTGCAGAGGGCAGCTTCTTCTTGGTGAGGTCCGTCAAGGGCTTTGCCAGGCTACTATAGCATGGAACAAACCTCCTATAGTACCCAGCGGTCCCCAAGAAGGACATCACCTGCTTCTTGGTCCTGGGGGTGGGCCAGGATGCGATGGCTTCCACTTTCTCAGGCTCGGGCTTCAGTGTTCTCCCACCTACCCGGTGACCGAGGTACTGGACCTCGCTCATGGCCAGCTGACACTTTCCCGGCTTGATGGTCAAACCTGCCCGGTGGATCCGCCTGAGCACCTGTGCTAGATGCTCTAGGTGGTCCTCCCAGGTGGGACTGAAGACGGCAATGTCATCTAGGTACGCGGCCGCGTACCCTTCAAGTCCCTTGAGCAGGGTGTTGACCATCCGCTGGAAAGTGGCAGGGGCATTCCTCATCCCGAATGGCATCACCGTGGACTCGTATAGTCCAAATGGGGTAATAAAGGCAGAGCGTTCCCTGGCCTTGCGAGTCAGGGGGATCTGCCAATATCCCCGGCTCAGATCCATGATGGTCAGGTACTGAGCCCCGGCCAACTGATCGAGCAGGTCATCGATGCGTGGCATTGGGTACGCATCGGCGACCGTGACCGCATTGAGCCCCCTGTAGTCCACGCAGAACCGAGTGGTTCGGTCCTTCTTAGGGACGAGGACTACAGGCGAGGCCCAAGCGCTGTTGGATGCCTGGATCACCCCCAGCTTCAGCATCTCGTCAATCTCCTGGCGCATGTGTTGCTGCACCTCCAGGGAGACCCGATATGCTGAACGCCGGATCGGGGGATGATCCCCAGTGTCCACGTGATGGACAGCCAAGTCAGTCCTTCCGGGCTGGTTGGTAAACAACCCCCGGAAGGGGTGTAGGGTGGCCCACAGCTGGGACCGTTGGTCCTCCAAGAGCTGGTGGCCAACCTCCACATCCTCAATGGATCCGCCTGCCCTAACCTGGGCTAGCATATCCAAGAGGGTTTCCGCTTCTCCCTCCTCGGGCAGGTTGCACACGGGGAGCGCACATGCCTCCCGCTCATGATGTGCCTTCATCATGTTCACATGGAAGGGCTTCCGCCTTCCACGGGCAGGGTCCAGGGTGACCAGGTACGTCACAGGGTTGAGCTGCTGGTACACGAGGTATGGGCCTTCCCAGGCTGCCTGAAGCTTGTCCTGTGGTACGGGGACCAGTACCCACACCTTTTGACCCACTTGGTAGGTCCTCTCACAAGCGTTCTGGTCGTACCAACGCTTCTGATCGGCCTGGGCTTGAGCCATATTGTCGTGTACCAGTTGCGTCAAGGCCTGCATTTTGTCCCGGAAGCGTATGACATACTCGATAACCGACACTCCAGGGGTGGCCAAATCCCCTTCCCAAGCCTCTTTCACCAGAGCCAGGGGGCCCCGCACACGTCGCCCGTACAGGAGCTCAAACGGTGAGAATCCTGTTGAGGCCTGTGGAACCTCCCGGTAAGCAAATAACAGGTGTGGGAGATACCGCTCCCAGTCACGCCCATGGGAGTCGACCAACATCTTAAGCATCTGCTTTAAGGTGCCATTGAACCGCTCGCACAGGCCATTAGTCTGTGGATGGTACGGGCTGGCCACCAGATGTCGCACCTGGACTTGCTTACAGAGGGCCTCCATCAGCTGGGACATGAATTGGGTCCCCCGGTCAGTGAGCATTTCCTGGGGAAAACCCACTCGGGAGAAAATCTCCAGCAATGCGGTGGCCACCTTGTCAGCCCGAATGGACGACAAGGCCACTGCTTCTGGGTACCGGGGGGCATAGTCCACTACCGTCAGTATGAAGCGTTTCCCGGAGCTGCTGGGGATGGCCAGCGGGCCGACCAGATCCACAGCCACCCTCCTGAAAGGCTCATCGATGATGGGCAGAGATACCAGTGGGGCTTTGGGGCGTGGCCCCGCCTTCCCCACTCTCTGACAGGTTTCACACGAACGGCAGTAGGCAGCCACATCGGCCCCCATTTTTGGCCAGTAGAAATGCTGGTTTAACCTGGCCTTGGTCTTAGCGATCCCTAGGTGTCCGGCCATCGGAATCTCATGTGCGATCCGCAACAACTCCGTCCGGAACGGATAGGGTACCACCAACTGTCGGTCCCTGGGCCACGCCTCCGGTGAACCCTGCTGGACCGTGGCCCGGTACAGCCGTCCTTGGTCCCAGACCACTCGCTCCGGGTCAGAGTCCGAGGGAGGCTGGGCCGCCTGCTCCTTAAGAGCTTTCAGGCTGTCGTCAGCTTCTAACACTGCCTGAAACCCCTGACTAGATGTGGCCAGAATCGACGAGACTGTCACATCTTCGGTCAGTACCCCGGGACCTGTGTCCTGGCCTCCACCTGACTCGGCTGCCACTTGGTCAGAAGGGGAAGAGCTATCGGACCTCCGGGAGGCCCCTTGGCTTCCAGCACTCCCACTGCGGGTGACAGCGGCCACAGCCGCTGCGACCGTGGGTCGTGCCTGCTCCTCCTCCGTTCCTGACCAAGTCGCCGGTTCAGGCAGACCTACCTGGCTTCCTGACACCCCGGTTGTGGGGGAACCATGCACCGAGATCTTACCTGGGAGCACTTCCGCTCCTGGACCGGCCCCAATCTCACCTGCCTGTTCCCCTCCTGCAGCAACAGAACCCCGCTGTGAAATCTCTGGGGACCCCACATTTGCTGTGGTAGCCCCCACCCCACACACTGGTCCTCCCCCTGCAGCACCCTGCTCTCTGCTTATCCCTGCAGAGGGCAACAGATCCCAGCTCACAGGCTGGTTACTTGTAGAGGCATTGTCACACCTTTCTCTGACCCCCTCCCCTGTCACAGCTGCAGCTGCGTGTGTGTCTATGGTGTCTGTGCAAGCAGAAATATCAGAGTTCACTCCCTCCTCCCTTACATCATTCATAGATAACACATTAACATTGTCCGGAGGCATGTCAGTACTGGCTGAAGGTTCAGCCCTTGGTTGGGGCCCAAACTGGGAGGTTATCTGCCCCAAATCTGTCCCAAGTAGCACGTTTGCAGGGATCCGATCAGTTACCCCCACCTCCCTCACCCCTCGCCCTGCGCCCCAGTCCACATAAATGTCAGCAACAGGCAGCGCCGGGTCAATGCCTCCAATCCCGGAGACAGCGAGGGTTTTCCCAGGGATCAAGTCTTGGGGGGACACCATCTCAGGCCGCACCAGAGTCACCTCCGAGGCGCTGTCTCGCAGTCCTATGGTCACAGACCGGCCGACGGTGACAGGTTGGAAGCTGTCCAGGGACCTACCACCACCCCCACCCACACAATACACCTTGGGCGGCCCTTGGGACGGGGACGGAGCCGGGGCCTTGGGACGCTGAGGGCACATGGCCTTGAAGTGTCCAGGTAGGTTGCACTGGTGGCACCGTCTTGGCTCTGCCACGGGCCTGGAGAGGGGAGTTGAGGGGGACACCCCCTGCAGTCTAGGGGCAGGTGGGGCAGTCGCAGAATTCATCTTACCCCCTCTCCAGGTGCTGCTGGTGGCCGCTCTCCTGGCCTCAGGGGCCCGGTTGTTGGTGTAGTCATCGGCAAGGGCAGCTGTAGCCGTGGACCCCTTTGGCTTCTGGTCTCGGATGAACTGGCGGAGATCCTCAGGGCAGTTCCACAAGAGTTGCTCCGTGATGAACAAGTCCAGGATCTCCGGTCCGGTGGAAAGCTGCAGGCCTTGGGTCCAGTGGTCGGCAGCTCGGGCAAGTGCCCGCCGGTGGTCAGCCCAGGAGTCCTTTGGTCCCTTCTGTAGGCTCCGGAACTTCTTGCGGTAGGACTCTGGAGTGAGGTTGTACTGTTGGATCAGGGCCCGCTTGATGGTGTCGTAGCCCTGATCTGCCTCAGCAGGCAAGTCCCCAAGGACATCTAGGGCCTTACCCCTTAAACGGGGGGTCAGGTATTTGGCCCACTGGTCCTTGTCCAGATGGTGCTGCAAGCAAGTCCGTTCAAAAGCAGTCAAGAAAGAGTCCAAGTCTCCATCCTTCTCCAGCACTGGGAAGTCCTCAACACGGACCTTTGGAAGTTTGGTGTCTCGAAGGTCACATGTGGCTGATGAGGGCCGGAGCTGAGCTAGCTGCAGCTGGTAGTCACGGTCTGCCTGTCGCTCTCGCTCTTCACGCGCTGCCTGCCGCTCTCGCTCCGCAGCCTCACGCTCTGCGTGCCGCTCTGCCCTGCGCTCTGCCAGGAGTTCCTTGTAGCCCTTCTGGTCTCCAGCCTGGAGAAGGGCCATAGCCATTTGAAGAAGGCTATCCGAGCCTCCCAGGCTCGGTGGAATGGCACGTGGTGATCTGCGGCACGCTGCAGAGCTAGGCGATTCACTGTCCCTTTCAGAGCGGAGGGCTGGCATCTGGCTCGTTGAGGAACCTTGGGTGAGCTGCTCCTCATCTTGTCCAGCAGTGCCAGGTTGCGCAATGTCCTCGGCAGAACGGTTTTCTAGCGTCGAGCTCCTGGAGGACTCGTGGGCAACCTCCTCATTGCTGTCCACAGCACCGTCCTCCCTCTCTTCGGCTCCTGCCTTAGCATTGGCCAGTTGCATAGCTCTGCTCCTGGTGCCATCAGCCATTCTTGCAGACTTTTGGTCACTGACACAGAACTGACACCTGATGCCTCCACACACCTTACAGTATCTGCACTCTGACACTCTAGTGTTGAGCTAGTCTGAAGACCCCAGCAGCCACAGCTGCTGCAGGCAGTCTTTAGTGTCTGGGAGTATGGGTCTCACACTCACACACACTATTATCTCGATCCCACCGCTATGCCACCAATATGTCACAAACCACCGGGGGGGTCACTCAGAAATCCCCCGCGCTGCTTGCCAGTACGTCACAATCGGGGGGTAACAAGTGGGGGTCACCCCTCCTTTATACCTCCCGACCGACAGACAGAGCACGTGACGCGCTCTCTAGCGCCCCTCTTATAGTCAGGCCAATTATGGAATTGCCCGACAATAAGCAAGGAGGCCGCTATACTACTTATGCCGATTATTGAAGGGTCCCCGGTGAGAGTAGGGTATATATTCCCCCGACCTCCGCGGGCGGAATATATAAAATCTCCCCGAATCTCACTGGCCTCCCCACAATAATCCTTGGCACAACTCGCTGCCACCAACCGCTTCACGGTAACTATTAGCCGAACACACAGACGTGGGATTCAAGATCGAGATAACAGAACAGCCCAAGATTAATTATATAATTTAATCAGCCTAAAGCACACTAGAAACTACAATATATACAATAGGGAATCTACAGAATATACATATGTCAGAGTACAGTTACAGATAAAGCATGGTTTACAAACAGGCATGCAATTCAATCAGTTACCTTGTGCGTCTGGCCACAGGGGGGCGCTGTAGACCAGGTTTCCAGGAACTCCCACAGATGTTTCTCACACGTGACCCCCAGCGAAAGAACACTGGAAAATGGCCGAAGTAGGGTTATCAAGCTGGGCAAATCCAGGTCCCCTCCTACCTTAGTGACCTCACAGGGAAGCACTGCCACTCCCCCTGCATGGATCAGAATTATCCAGCAAAGGGGATATTGGCCATAACTTTGCCTGGGAGCGTCGTAGGCGGACGCCAATGCTCTCATTGTGACAGTTATGAATTTAGCTACAGAACGAGGGGACTCATGACCTGTCTGCCAGTTCCCCATTGGCTGATATCACGCCTGGGGCATTTCCCAATGTCCTGCTCCCATAAAAAGGGTGTGCCGGCATCGTCCGCATGCGGAGACACCATTTTTATGGTTGCCATATTTATCGGAAATATGGCTTGCGAGATATGAACCATTTTTTACTGGAGTCGTTCTGTCTGGCTATTTCCATAGCCTTGCTAACTAGCTAGCAGCTCCTACTACAGGGTGACGGCAGGGAGTCATCCTGTGTCCATTGTTCCCACACCACCTCATCTCCATATCACAGGACATGGCCATGGAGGTGTAAGTGGAACACTGAGAACAAGAAGGGAGGGGGCACTGCCAGGGAGTGATGAGGGATTATGACTGGAGTCATAATTCATCTTCATATCCCGGGATTTGCCTCACAGGTGAGTATTAAAGTGTTTTTACGTTCCACATAGCAGCCTGGGCACTTATATACAGTATTCTAGAAATGCAGTTCATAAGAGCTCAGTGGTGCTGGCCACAACTTAGTTGCCAAATGTAGTGACAGTTTCCCTTTAAAGAGTAACAATCGTTTTAATTTTTATTTCACAAATCAATAGCAGAGATAAAAATAAGAAACTTTGTAGTATATAATGTGTTATTAATAAGCTTCTATGCAGCGAGGAAGAGGTAGGGAAGTGGGTCTACATACAATCTCATCAGAAGCGACTCATCTATCTCAGCATTGTAACAATCTGTATTCACTTACGTTTAGTTTGAAAATGATCGGTCAGTCAGGGCAGATAAAGACGGATTTCTCTGAGAAGATATACTACAAAGCTTTTTTTCCACATATATTACTGACTAGCTGTAGTACCCAGGCGTTGCCCGGGATAGTAACTGTCTCCCAGTCTGTCTTTGTCTCTGTCTCTTTCCCGGTCTGCCTCTGTATGTCTCTTAACCCATGTGTCTTTGTCTGTTTCTGTCGGTCTGGCTTTTTTTCCCCCATCTGTCTCTTTCCCTATGTGTCTCTTTCTCTGTCAGGGTCGGTCTCTCCACCAACATCACATTACCTCACACAAGCTTCTTATACTATGAATGTCCTTTGTTCCTATAGCAACCTCTCACAGCTCTTATTAATAACCTGTAGCTCGGCGCCGCTCCATTCACTTTACAGTTACTCTCCAAAAAACCTCCATTAAAGCACGGAGTTAAATTTTCTTGTCAAAACATAGTCTATGACGTTCCCTGGATCACATGAGGTGTGCAAAATTTCGTGATTGTAAATGCAACGGTGCGGATTTCTTTAGCGGACACACACACACACCTTTATATATTAGATTTATGATATTAAAATGGTGTTTACTCATTTTTACTCTAAAGGAGAGCACTGCAGCCCTCAATTAACTATGCAGAGGGCCAAAGAAATAAAAAAAAAACAAAAAAAAAAAAACTTGCGGCATACTTTTTGTTCTTATACAATGACCCTCTATGTTGGATGGATGGTTATTAGGGATGATCGAATATCACAAATATTTGGCTTCGCGAATATTCGACGAATAGGTCGACGCTATGTGAATATTCGATGCACAATGTAAGTCTATGGGAAGCCCGAATAGTTGCTATTCGGCAACTATTCGTATTTCCCATAGACTTACATTGTGCATCGAATATTCGCAAATAGTCGAATAGTGGCGACCTATTCGGCGAATATGGGCGTAGCCGAATATTTGAGGTATTCGATCATCCCTAATGGTTATGCATCCATCCTGACTGTGGTCACTGTCCGGTGTACACCTCCAGAGTTAGTATGCCTGGCCACAAATGCACTTGTCAGTAAGTCTGAAACCAACTGGTATGTGCACACGTTGCAGTTTTGTTGCATTTTGTTCTGCACCGATTTGTGAGAAAAACTGAAGGCTTTCCTAATCCGAGAAAAGTGAAGATTTGTGGAGCATTCTTTTTTTTCCTTGCACAGGTGCAACAGAGTTAAAATCTGCATCATGTTTTCAGCCTTTTTGCTGCAGAGTTCACTCATACTAATGAATGGGAAAAACGCTACAAAAACGCATGTAAAAAAATGTGTAAAGTTGCATGTATTGATGCGGAGATTTTTCTGCCAACGCATTAGTATTCTATAAGAGAATAGAAATAAATAATGAATGTGTGCATAAACCCTAAGGGTTTCTTAATAAGTCCATCTGCAAATATGTATTTAGATACAAAATTTAATCAATCCTGAGTCATACCTTAAGGAAAATATTGAAAACTTAATACAGATGCTGGGAATAGTGACAATGTGACTGCCAACAGTCTGCAGTACTAATATTCACATAATGTAACCTCAGCCACTGCTCGCTAAGTCACGGATTAGGACTCGCTTACCTGGGAAAGGTCATAGATCTGTTTTTTAAGTTTAGCACTCTCCTCTCTGGTTTCTTGGGCTTTCTGTTCATCTTTGTGCTTTAGATCAAAAATATAAAAAGTAAATACAATTAGTAAAAATATATTTATGTTCCAAAAACTGCATCAGAAGTGAGAATGCATGGGGAAAATGACTACATTAGTACGTATATGTCCTCCTGTCTAACACCAGAACGGCTAATTGCAGCTGTTGATTGGTCTCCTGTGTCACGGGGATATGTGAGGATGCATTTCCAATACACAGGCACCAAAGTATTTTAGGATCACTGTGCTATTGGAGGAAAAGTGGGTTACATTTCAGTATCTAACGGACATGAACTTCTCACAATATGAAGTGGCCACTTCAGATCAATGACTTTAAAAGACATGTAAAATCTTTATCGGAGAGGTTCTGCAGCAGCTGAGTTGTTAGCCATATTTACTATAGCTAAAACATTATCTAGAAGGCATGTGGGAATTCTGTGGATAAGGCCATGTGCATACGTTTTTGGTGACTATTTTACAGGCGTGGGTAAAATATGCAGAAGTGGTGTCGTGTTTCCATTATAGTTTTCCTTGGATTGTTGCACTTCCAGTTTTGGCTTTCGGAGGAAAAAAACTCACCAAATACTCAGGCGTGACCGTCGCCTAACACAAAGGATATATTATCAAACATTCTCGCTCTGCTTTTACCTGCTGGGCTTTGTGGTTCAGCACAAGTCTTCAACTACTAAACTCTGAATTAAGTTTCTCTCTTTTGCTCGGATGTCTGAAAACCACTTATCAGAGGACTGAGCACTGTGACATGATTTCTACATCACAAGTCTCACATTTCTATGCATGTGATTGACTGGGATGGGGTCAGGACCCCCTGTAACCAATACACAGTATATCCAGTATACACACGTAATTAAATATATTGTGAGGAGAAGCCTACCTTTGCCATGCGGGTAACCTTGGCATGCAGGTCTGATATTTCATTCTGGTGTCTTCTCTGCATCTCCTGAACTGTAGCTTCAAGTCTCTGTTCCTCCTGAGAAAACACATGGAGTTTCAGGGCAGCACATACATTGTGTTTAGCTCTTTATGCTGTAAACTGTAGCAGCACACTCCTGTCTTATCACTACAATGGTGTAGGTTTAACCTAGAAAAGCCATGTGATCAGCCAGGAAATTACAGGTTTCACAGTAACATTACAGCTATGTGCAGGCCAATGCCAGGAAGTATGGCAAATCCAACATGCAGAGAATGTGCCCAGCCTGGTCCAAGTCATCATTCTCCGGGTGTCACCATTTATTAATCAACAACAAATAATACCAATGAACTCACTGATTACTGTATCTTCTCACTACCTGAACTTAATGAATTAGTCCCCCTTATTATCTTACTCAGGCTAAGATCACAAGAGTGTTTTCTCTCAAAGAAATTCGATCAGATTATGCTAATCAAACTTTGATCAAGTTTCTCTGTCTTCTCCATTCTGTTAGTCGGTGAAAATCGGACTGCGTTCGGATCGTATCAGAGTGAGGTCCAATTTTTTCCATGGACTCATTGACTTGCAGAGCAAAGTACTGTAATGCGCAGGGAAAAGTCGAAGAACTCCCGCGCATACGCATTACACTACTTTGATCTGTCCTTAGCCGGGCAGATCAAATTGCGCTTGCACAGGAGTGCAATGGAGGCCTGTGTAGCCGACATAGGACACATCATCCACACGGAGCTGGGAAGGAGGACAGAGATCGAAGAAAGATGGAGGCGCCGGACCGAGAGCAGTGACATCCATTGGATCAGACCACCCCACAGGGGAGTACAATAAGAGATGTTTTTTATGTTATACAGCGCGGCCTGGGATCTAATATACAGCATTCTACAATACTGCATATAAGTTGCATTATAGGTTTCTACTAGTATTTTGAGTAAGAGCCCCATCTGTATATTCTGGGTCTCATTTAGGTTTTTACTGCATATAAGAGCCTTCTGGTGCTGGCGCAACTTATAGGGACAAAACTAGTGACAGAATTCCTTTAGCTTTTTGGTCAAGATTTACCAAAGCAATTTCACCATAATTTTGCACTGAATTAACTTGAAGTGACAAATTATTTGCATAAGGGCTCATTCAGACGACCGTTCCGTTGGTCCTGTTCAGTTCCTGTTTTTTTACGGACCTACTGACAGGACCATCTCTTCAATGTCTTTTGTGCAGGATCGGATGACACACAGAAGCACGTCCGTGTGCATCCAATCCTACAAAAAAAAAAAAAAAACACACAACAAAAAAAAAACAAAAAAAAAAAACAAAAAACAGATCAGATGCCGTATGTCCGTCCTATTCTGTTCCGTAATAATGGACCATGACTCAATACAAGTCAATGGGTCCGCAAAATCCCCGGAAGCACTTCCGTGTGACTTCCGCCGAGTGCCCCTGCAGTCTGTGTACCGCTCCTGCAGCTGCCTGCTCTGCAGTGTGTCAGGATCTGGACGCACTGCAGTATTAGCAGCTTCTCACACAACAGTGCGGGCAGCCGCAGGGATGATGAGTGTTGCCGTCAGGAGGTTAGATGAGATTATTACCTGCAGTGACTATCTCCGCTTCACCCCTGAGATCACTGCTCGTCACTGACTTCCATGCCCGCCGCGTTCTCACATCAAGTCTCGCGGGTGGACCGAGACTGACTAGCGGTGACGTCATACTTCGCTGTGAACGCTGCGGACAATGGAAGTCAGTTTTTTTTTTTTTTTAAACTGACTGGGTTAGTGATGTTGGGTATCTGATAGTTTCCGTGACATCAACCCCAGGGCTTTATGCCAGGTGACATTACACATCTGGTATCAACCCCATATATTACCCAGTTTGCAACCACATCAGAAAGAGCCGGGGCGAAGTGCCAGGATTGGCGCATCTAATGGATGCGCCACTTCTAGACCACAGCTGTCTGATTTACCTTGGCTGGTGGTCCAATTTGGGGGGACCCCACGTTTTAAATTATTTATTTAATTTAAAATAACAGCGTGGGGTGCGCTCTGTTTTGGATTACCAGCCGAGGTGAAGCTGCCAGCTGTGGTCTGCAGGCTGCAGCCATCTGCTTTACCCTAGCTGGCTACAAAAAATAGGGAGGACCCAGCATCTTTTTCTTATTATCTATTTATTTTTGGCTAAATACAAGGATAAGCACCCTTTAGTGCCACATGAAAGGCACCAAAGGGTGCAAAATGCTGGGGAGTGGAACATTATATATGTCTTTCTCATCTATTATCTATCTATCCCTCTATTCATTCATCCCTCTATCTATCCATCTATCTCTATATCTATCCACCCATTTATCTTTCTAGCTGCTTCCGTTTTTTTGCGGTCCACAAAAAAAAAAAAAACAAAAAAAAAATGGAAGGCACACAGATGCCACACGGACTGTATACAGAACGGAACGGATGTCACACGGATGCATCCGTGAAAAAACGGGAACTTTTTTGCGGATTGCAAAAATGAGACGGTTGTGTGAATGTAGCCCAACTCTGAAATGAAAAAAAAATCTTTGCTACTTTTGACGTTTTCATAGCAGTTTCTCACAGCCCCGCCAAATTGGTTGCAACACCACAGCTCATCTACCTGATGATGAGTTGTAGAGTTGTAGCGTTCCTAAGCCAAAAACCTTACCCCAGCCAGAGACTGGACAGATTTCTGTGGCCCATGAAGGTGCTTGTCACTCCTGATTCATTAAGGGGCGGGCGACTCTTCATGAATGAAGAATGTCTGACTCAAATAAGCCCCCTCTACAAGACCACGCATGAATAATCGCTGGTTTTGATGAATCAGGGCCTTTGTCTTCATAGCAGTATGCGGGCTTGATGTTTGTAGGACATGTTACTTTTCACCACACATTATTTTCTACTTAAGGTGGCTTTACACACTGCAACATCTCAAACGACATCGCTGTAACGTCACCGGTTTTGTGACGTAATAGCGACCTCCCTAGCGACATTGCAGTGTGTGAAACACATCAGCGACCTGGCCCCTGCTGTGAAGTTGTGATCGCTACAAATCGTTCAGGACCATTCTTTGGTCCTTTGTTTCCCGCTGTGCAGCAAAGTCTCAGTGTGTAAAGGGGACTTAAAACACTGGAAACGAGTGATGTGTCACAATATCTGTCAATCACTATTCTCTGTCAGTCGGTCTCTCCCTCTCGGTCTCTATTCTCTCTCTGTCGGTCTGTCACTATCTCTGTCCCTCTCTCACAGTCTGTCGGTCATTTTCCCCTCCTCTCTCATACTCACCGATCCCCGGCGCTGCACGGCTTTCTCACTGCTGCGGCGGCTTTTCCTCTTTTGAAAAAGCCGGCCGCTCATTAAACAATTTCGTATTCCCTACTTTCCCCACCCACAGGCGCCTATGATTGGTTGCAGTGAGACACGCCCCCACGCTGAGTGACAGGTGTCTCACTGCACCCAATCACAGCAGCCGGTGGGTGGGTCTATACTGTTAAGTGAAATAAATAATTAATTAAACCGGCGTGCGGTCCCCCCCCAATTTTAATACCAGCCAGATAAAGCCATACGGCTGAAGGCTGGTATTCTCAGGATTCTCAGCGCTACTCACCGCCGCTCCGGTCAGCTCCACGCAGCAACTGAGGTGAGTAGCGCGATCAGCTGAGCTGTCACTGAGGTTACCCGCGGCCACCGCTGGATCCAGGTAACCTCAGTGACAGCTCAGCTAATCGCGCTATTGCCTTCATTAGCTGCGTGGAGGTGACAGGAGCGGCGGTGTATTCTGCTGCTCCTGTCACCTGCATGCAGCACAGCTGGAAGCGACGCTGGAGGTCCGTGGATTACGCCGGACAAGGAGGGCTTTTTGGGGCTGATTAAATTGGTGATGAGGGAATGTGTTTGTGTTTTTTATTTCTAATAAAGGATGCCAATAACTCCTTATTACCCCGATTTGCCAACGCACCAGGGCAAATCGGGAAGAGCCGGGTACTGTCCCAGAACTGTCGCATATAATGTATGCGGCAATTCTGGGCGGCTGCTAACTGATATTGTTAGGCTGGGGGGCTCCCCATAACGTGGAGCTCCCCATCCTGAGAATATCAGCCTTCAGCCGTATGGCTTTATCTGGCTGGTATTAAAATTGGGGGGGGACCGCACGCCGGTTTAATTAATTATTTATTTCACCGCACAGTATAGACCCGCCCACTGGCTGCTGTGATTGGGTGCAGTGAGACACCTGTCACTCAGCGTGGGGGCGTGTCTCACTGCAACCAATCATAGGCGCCTGTGGGCGGGGAAAGTAGGGAATACGAAATTGTTTAATGAGCAGCCGGCTTTTTCAAAATAGTAAAAGCCGCCGCAGCAGTGTGAATGCCGTGCAGCGCCGCGCCGGGGATCGGTGAGTATGAGAGAGGAGGGAAAAATGACCGACAGACTGTGAGTGAGGGACAGAGATAGTGACGGACCGACAGAGAGAGAATAGAGACCGAGAGGGAGAGACCGACTGACAGAATAGTGATTGACAGATATGACACATCACTCGTTTCCAGTGTTTGACTAGCTAGGTCGTTCTGCAGGTCTGGATCGCTGTTGCGTCGTTGGCCAGGTTTGCCTGTTTGACAGCTCACCAGAGACTCACCAGAGACTTTGTAGCGATCCCGGCCAGGTTGGAATCGCTGGTGGGATCGCTGAAAGTCTCAGTGTGTAAAGGGGCCTTTACACTAGTCATTCAATCTAACTCTGTCCAGTCACAACCAAAGCTCATATTGGTGTCCATTTTATCCTCCTCCTCTTCCGAGAGCCCTAACTTTGTAAATTAAATAAATTGGATATTTGTAAATACTTTGTTGGTGTCGCCATGTTATGTTTCTTTGTAGGACCTGAGAGGGATTGTCTTCTGAGGCAAGCTGCTGTTTTAATTCATAACAATTTGTGGCACACAATGTTTTGATCACATTTTTTTTTATCATTTTGGAAGGTGTGGGAACCGAAAAAAAAAGCACAAATACTGAAGTTTTTTTTCCCGCTCTTTACCATAAAAAAGTTATTTAATTTTATCAAATTAACGGAATTGACTGGGCACGTCTATCGCAAGTTCCATAGTGCAATGGATCACATATAACTCAACTGCAAATGACCGCTAAAATAAAAAAAACATTAATAAGAAAGCAGTTATTGTTTCTAATATGTACGGACCTTAGAATAGCTTTTCTAAGGTCCGTAAATAAATAGCTCAGTTTCCTCTTGTGATTAAAATCAATAGTCTGCCGAGTCCGTAACTCTTATTACATATGCTGGAGTAGGATGATGGGACACATCATAGCAGCAGGAGTGCCTTCAGCAAATTCCGGGACCTCGCAACAAGGCTCTGCCCTGACAAAGGGAAACTTATTTTCTGTAACGAGTATTAATATTTTTTGGTCTGTTTTTTTCCCCATTATACTGTGACGTAACAACATGGTGCTTGGGAGGGATTAGATAAAAAAAAAAAAAAAGGAAACCATACAAATGTGCGATATGAAATGGAGCCCTTGAACAAAAAATAAAAAGCCTGGCAGTTCCTGGGAAAAAAAGTAGACACTTAAGGACGCTTTATAAGCTGCGACATCGCCCCCCCCCCCCCCCGTCGTTTGTGCGTCACAGGCAAATCGCTGCCCGTGGCGAACAATATCGGATGTACAAGTCACACATACTTACCTGCCTAACGACGTCGCTGTGGCCGGCGAACAGCCTCTTTTCTAAGGGGACGGTTCGTGCGGTGTCACAGCGACGTCACACAGCAGGCAACCAATAGAAGCGGAGAGCAGCCGCATGAAGGTCACTCCCACCTCGTTGCCGGACGACGCAGGTAAGCTGTTATTCGTTGTTCCCGGGGTGTCACACGTAGCGATGTGTGCTGCCTCAGGAACGATGAACAACCTGCGTCCCAGAAGATCGACATTTTGAACATGAACGACATGTCAACGATCAACGATGTGGTGAGTATTTTGGATCGTTAGCAGTCGCTCGTATGTGTCACACGCAACGACGTCGCTAACGAGGCTGGATGTGCGTCACGAATTCCGTGACCCCAGCAACATCTTGCTAGCGATGTCGTTGTGTGTAAAGCGGCCTTTAGTTTCAAACCCCTCGTCTCCCCAGCCTACAGTCTGGAAAACAACATACGGATATAAGGGACGTGCATTACAAGAAGTGTTGGCATGGACAAAGTATTCAGCGGCTAAACACTTTAGCACCACTCAATCGTTTTTTTTTTCTTATAATCACACCGCTGTAGTGGTGCTTTAAATCAAAGTCCCATGAGCCTTGTCTTATACTTAGGTTCCACCACCCTCATTCCTTTCCAGCAGCGCTGCAGTCGCTTTGCGCTGAAAAGTCACCTGCTGCCAGCTCCAGTGTTTCGTGGAGAGCGCCGGAGGTCACTCTTCAATACAACTCTATGGAAGCCTCATTCTGACCTCGTTCTGTTGAGGATAAAGAATTGAGTATCCAAAAATACTTAATTCAGCCATTTCATAGACTCAGTTATATAGTTCAGTAGATGTGAACTAACACACATATTTGTGAATGCTTTTGTTTCTTACTAACATGTATATATGTATATTGCATATTCAGTGATTTTTCCTTAGACACAGTATATATCAGCACAAGTAATTTTAAAGATGGCTGCCATTTCCTGTCTACACCCGAGGTGATATACAAAAGAAATTCCTGGAGCCTGGACTGACCAATCCAAGGAGGATGTTCAGATCTCTCTACATCATGAAGCCCTGCCCTGCGATACTTGACTGGACTAAAACTTTTGTTTACACCCCTTTACTGCTCGGTCTAGAACTTTTTTCAAATAATAAATATCACTTGGCCAGAGCCAGTCATGGAGATAGATGTAACTGACTTGCTGTCCAGTTATTTAGTCTCGAAGTGTACTCATGACATTTTAATTTGAAACAGCAGCCAGATCCCGAGAGACCTTTTGAGTCTCACCATCATCATCGTCATTTTAACCTTGACAGTTCTGCCTCTCAAAGAGATGTATAGAGCGCTTGCGACGTAGCTTCTGACTTTCAATCAGTCATCAGAAGTTACGGGTATAAGATGGCGCAACAGGACCGGAGCAGCATTGATAAAGTATGAAAACGCCGGAAGGCGAGAATAAGACGAGGGGGAGGGGATTACATTTAAAGCACCACTACAGAGGGAAGAAAGAAAAAAAGAAATCACGCCACAGGACAAATACAAGACTTGGTATAGGATTCTTGGCTGGGGTCTTTCTTACCTGTACACGAATTTGATTTTCTACTTTAACTAAATGATGCTGCAAATCTTCTTCCAACTCCGCCATCTGTAAGGCTGTTGTCTCCTCAGTCCTACAACATTTATGAACATGGTTTACAATGTAGACCAGGTATGAGAACATCACACTATGACAAAGAGCCAGGAAAAGTACTACGTGTTATATAGCACAGCGTTCACCCTTTGGCCCACATTTATATAAACTGACATCTATTTCTCTAGTTTGAGTGATTTGTGCCAAATTTATTAAAAGGTGCATACCTCCTAAACATTTGGGGCATTTCAAACAGTTTATATCCCCCCAAAAATAAAAAAAATACCCACCATATGCAGGTGGCAAGATCAGCCCAAGTGAAGTAAAAACTATGGCTTACATCAGTTTAAACCAGTTTTCTGCATCCACCAAGCACTAAAAAGATACATGGTGCTCAAAAAAGTGCAAGAATTCAAAACTGTATTAAGCTTCACTTATTTGAAACACAGTACTTGGCTAAAACTGGAAAACGATGCGTTCTTGCTCATTCTGTATAGGGAATGAGCAATAACCCTAAGATATACAAAACCTAAACTCAGAAAATAGCAGAAATTTGGGTGCAAATGTAGATTTTACTTGAGCCCAAAAAATTTATTAAGAGGTATATTTGGTGCAAACATTATTTTTAAAGCCTGGTGTGTAATGGAACTGAACAGCAAAAGAGACACTGAAGTAACATCTCACAGAGTCTACAGGAGAACATCGCCATCTGCTGGCCAAAGAAGGCAGCAGGAACTAAACAACGAAGTTTGCGTTTCCCAGAGGGAAGCATATATAGGAGAAACAGAGGTCAAGTGACAGTTGTAATGCAGTTACTAAATATAAAAGGCCTGGCCAGAGCTGAGAGAGGAGTTGGCGGCAAAACCTGCACCAAGAAGGTTATTTGGCAGCAAAGCTGGCTTACAGCCACCAGTCGAGCATTCAGATGCCGAAGAGGGCCATATGGGATTAAGCATGTAAAGCCATTTGCTTGCTAAAGTTGGACTTGTGGCGTAGAAGATTATAGGGAGGTCATGTTAGGCCTAGTGTGCCAATGGAGAGATATATTCTATTATATACACACGCATAAATATTTTATAATTATATATATTATATACACATACATATACACACACATATACATACACACATCACGTTTTCTTGCTTAACCCCTTAACGACCCGATCGTGTGCCGTTAATCCCCGCCCCCTGCCGTGGGCAGGCGGCGGCGATCTGCGCACATATCAGCTGTTTTCAACAGCTGACATGTGTGCCTGCTAGCCGCGGGTGGAATCGCTTCCACCCGCGGCCACTAACCCCTGACATTTCGCTGACAAAATCTGGCAGCGATATGTATATGGGCGCCGCCATGACAGTTACTTACCCCGCCCCCACCGGAAGTCACGTGACATGATCACGTGACTTTCGGTGGTTGCCATCGTAGCACAGGGTCTTGTGATGATGCCTGCAGCTACGAAGTTTCACTTTCGTTTTCACCCGGCTCGGAGCAGGGTGAAACAGGAAGTGACTATCTGCTGTTTACAGCTGTATAGCTGTGATCAGCAGATAGATAAGAGCGATCGGATTGCTGATCGCTATAGCCCCCTAGGGGGACTAGTAAAATAATAAAAAAAAAAAAAGTAAAAATAAAGTTTAAAAAAAAAATAAAAGAAACCTTAAAGTTCAAATCAGCCCCCTTTCACCCCATTAAAAATTAAAGGGTTAAAAAAATACACACATTTGGTATCGTCGCGTTCAGAAATGCCCGATCAAAATATAAAATCAAGTAATCTGATCAGTAAATGGCGTAGTGGCAAAAAAATTCCAAACGCCAAAATTACGTTTTTTGGTTGCCGCAAACTTTGCGCAAAATGCAATAACAGGCGATCAAAACGTAGCATCTGCGCAAAAATCATACCGTTAAAAACATCAGCTCAAGACGCAAAAAATAAGTCGTCAGTGAGTCTCACATCCCGAAAAATGAGAACGCTACGGGTGTTGGTAAATGTCGCAAAACGTGTGCCACTTTTTTTTGGACAAGCTTGTGAATTTTTTTTAACCCCTTAGATACAAGTAAACCTATACATGTTTGGTGTCTACAAACTCGCACTGACCTCAGGCATCACATAGATACATCAGTTTTACCATATAGTGAACACAGTGAATAAAATATCCCAAAAACTATTGCACGATCACACTTTTTTTGCAATTTTTTCGCACTTGGAATTTTTTTGCCATTTTCCAGTACACTATATGTTAAAACTTATGGTTTCATTTAAAAGTACAACTCGTCCCGCAAAAAACAAGCCCTCATATGGCAAGATTGATGGAAAAATAAAAAGTTACGGCTCTCGGAAGAAGGGGAGCAAAAAACAAAAAGGCAAAAACGGAAAGTGCCCGGGGGCTGATTATATGCAACTGATCAGTTGATTGTAGCTGTGCCTTTTGCCAACTGTGATTGGATTTGTTCGCTTTGAATGTCTGTACCAAGTTGTGCCCACTCATCCCTATCATATCATTGTCCCGTACAATAAAAACCTGTTAAGAGTTACGACCGAGTCGCCTTTCCTGCATTGTTGCATCTGGCCCCATTTTACAGGTGTGAAATGCCAGTCTTAATAATTCTGTAACAATGTGGGCAAGATTAGCAGACTAAGGCTAGTTTCACAGTTGCGTTGAATGGCATCCGTTGCAACGGATGTGTTGCATATAGTAGCACAACAGATGCAACGGATGCTGCAAAACAACGGAATCCGTTTTGGTTTTTTTTGTTTTTTTTACCGGCGGCAGACTATTGTGAACGATCAGCTGATCGCTCCCAGTAGCCGGGTGATCAGCTGATCGCTCCCAGTAGCCGGGTGATCAGCTGATCGCTCGGCCGCCGAGAATGTGTGCGGGGGGCGGAACACACACGCGGAGTGGAGTGCGGGAGGGGGCAGAGCAGAGCGGGGAAGTGTCGGGCTCCCTGCACACGTGGCCAGGGTAAAGGCTGCTTTACACGGTACGACCGATTGTGCGATTTCACAATCGATCGTACCCGCCCCCGTCCTTTTTGCGTCACGGGCAAATCGCTGCCCGTGTCGCACAAAGTCAGTAACCCCCGTCACACGTACTTACCTCTCGTGCGACCACGCTGTGGGCGGCGAACGTCCACTTCCTGGAGTGGGAGGGACGTTTGGAGTCACAGCGACGTCACACGGCCGCCGGCCAATGGAAGCGGAGGTGCGGAGATGAGCGGGACGTAAACATCCCGCCCACCTCCTTCCTTCACATAGCCGGCGGCGGCCACGTGACGCAGGTGAGCTGCTGTTCATCGTTCCCGGGGTGTCACACGGAGCGACGTGTGCTACCCCGGAAACGATGAACAACTAAATTAAACGATATTATGGAACCTAGCGAGCAGTACCCGACTCACGATTTGTGAGCGATACTGTGTCGCTAGGAGGTGTCACACAGGCCGGCATCGCCAGCGATGCCGGATGTGTGTCACAAAAACCGTGACCCCGACGATCTATCGCATGATAGATTGTCTGGTGTAAAGCAGCCTTAAATATTGGGTAAAGCACTTTCCTTGGTTACCCGATAGTTATCTTGGTTACGAGTGCAGGGAGCCAGAGAGAGCATGTGCAGTGAAATCCTAAGGATTCCGCTGCTCAAAAAAACGTTACATGCTGCGTTCTTTTCTCCCGCTGGGCGGAAGCAACGGAGCGTCGCCCAGCGGAAGCAACGCAGGTCCTTTTGGCACAATCAGTCATCCATACAAGTCTATGGGAAATAGCGGAATCCGTTAACGGATTTCGCTGTTTTCCAAAAGGGCGGATTGTGACGGAAGGAAAACAACGCAAGTGTGAAAGTACCTTAATAAATCCCTGCATACGTATATTGTTCTGGATCGCTGTAATGAACCAAAGCATATGAGGTCTCACAGGACATATGCAGCAGACTTTGGCTTGAGGTATCATTATCCCTCACTTCTCCAGTTTCCAGAATGACTTCACGGATGGAAGCTTGCAATTTGGATGCTTTTGTTCAGAATTTTTCATTCAAATTAAAGACGAAAAATATACACTTTTCAATTAAACAACACACTAGGGATTGATATGGAGGCAGAGTATTTCTAAGCAGTGTGCCCCCGTGTCCTGTTTTCATGCTGAGCCGCGGACATTACATCCTGTATAACGTGCCTCACGGTGTCCTATTGTCAGATCCCTTGCAAACCCAGTCTATTATAGCCATGGTTACTGAGACAGAAAACAGAGGTTACAATACTGACGCCAGGTTCAGGTTTTTCAGAAACAAACCTTTTCAGAATGGATTCCAATTTTTCAGTGTTTAGCCGCTGAGCACGGAAGTCATAAGACATGTTCTCAAGCAGTTTTTCATATTGCTCAAGGAGGCCGGGTACAGACACCCCCTGAATGTCCTGGTGTAGGCTCCATAGCTGCTCTCTGGTTTCTCTGGAAAATAGAACAAATAGATTGAAAAGGTTAACACGGAGTAATAAATCTGTCTTCCTGCAGAATTAGGGGTTACATCACTTTAGTCCAAAGAAACAACGGTGATAGACGAGTACAAATAACACAAAACGTTTCTACATTTTCCTGTACGGAACATTTCCTTTACAGTTATCAAAATTATAAAACCTATTTTCGCCCTGGCAAGTTTACTAAAGATCAGATTCGTCATATGCGAGCACGCTTGGGGATCTATCTTTCTATGCCAACATTTAGAAAGTAGTTGTACTTTTAGAAACTTATGACATCACGGAAATATCAGAAATGTCGAGCGGTGGGGATTTGGCAGCTTAAACTCTCACCAATCACTAAAACAATAGGGGCAGAGTTGCCCGAGACTGAAGACACTCCATAGATATATATATACATAGACATATATTAAGCAGATTTCCTATCTTCGAGAACAAAAGGACTCAGCGAAGTGCTTCTGCTCCTCCATTTCAGTGATTCGTTCTCACCAGCCGGACCCCAAAGATCAAAACCTCTAATGTCTCTGTGATGTGTCAAATGTTTTCTAAAACTGCTGTTACATTTTAAGATGCACAAACAGCTATCAAAGAAGTATTTCTCCCGACACTTACATACAAATGAAAGCAGGGTTTCCCTGAGCATACATGTGTTTTCAAAGGAGGGAGAGGAATAAGCCTCTGCCGCACAACTCGGGCAATGGCTTATATCCATTGAGAACAAAGGATTGGGCATGATGAAATTCAACATGCCCAATCCTTCTTTAGGCCTGTGACACACATCCGTGTCGCCGGCACGTGTTTGTCATTTTTTACACGTACTGGCGGCACGGAGACACGTTAAGCAATGCTACCCTATTGTAGCAGGCACACACACGTAAAACCACACGGAACGTGTGTCCGTGTGTGTTTGTACGTGTGTGCGTTTTTCAAAGCGCTGACATGCCAGTGTTTTCTCCCGCAGCACGGGTGTCACACGGCCCGCACCCGTACCACACGGGTGTAGTGTGGATGCGGTCCAGTGTGACACGCGCCGGAGAAAACACACGTGTCAGTGAAAAAAAAACAAACAAACAACATTTACTCACCTTCTCCAGCCCTCCTGTCTCTGCCGCTGCTGCCTCTTGCTGCCGACCGCCGCTCATTATGCTTATTGAATATTCACTTCACTGCCTCGCAGCAGCAGCAGCGGAGAGACGGCAGGGCTGGAGACCGAGGATCAGCACCACGGACAGCAGCGCGGACAGCAGGAAGGACCAGGTGAGTATGTTAATTACTGGTTCTACGTGTGCTATCGCGGATAGCACACGTAGAACACACGTGTCCCGCACGTACCAGAGACACGTACTTACCTGCACGCAACACGCAGGGGAAATACGTGTCTCTCTGCACGTGCGTGATTTTCACGTGAATGTGGCAGAGGCCTTAGAAGGGAGAGTTGAGAGCCCCCTCCCCTTTGGAAGGAAGAGTTGAGAGCCCCTGTATTGTCCTGTGTAGCACTGGGTCTTGGACAACATCTATATAACATGTGAAAGTTTGCATACTGTAAATGGATTACTTTTATGGAAGGACCACATGGCGACTGAAATTTACTCAGTGCTCCAGCTACATCGTGGTGCCACAGAAGTGAATGAGGTCGCGACAAGCAAGTCACAAAAAATGTAAGTCTAATTTTTAGGACTTGCTTGTCAGGGGTAGTGTTGGTGTCGCAATGCTACCACATTCACTTGTATAGTGGCAATGTATCGGTATAATTGAGTGAACTGGTACATAAAGGCTGTGACAGCAACGCTCATCGTGTAGCCCTCACCAAAACTGGACAGTCTCCGTGCAGAACTAGAAAATATATTGGTTTAATAAAATTTACAGCTGATGAATACATCAGATGGAAAAACGGGCCTTGTGACAGCAAGTCTTGGCGGTCTGGAAGCGCCCACGGTTGTCCCACCGTGAGATGCCACAGATCCGGGTACCACGACCGCCTCGGCCAGTCTGGAGCGACGAGAATGGCGCGACGGCAGTCGGATCTGATCTTGCGTAACACTCTGGGCAGCATCGCCAGAGGAGGAAACACATAAGGCAGTCGAAACTGCGACCAATCCTGAACTAACGCTTCCGCCGCCAGAGCTCTGTGATCCTGAGACCGAGCCATGAATGCCGGGACTTTGTTGTTGTGCCGTGACGCCATGAGATCGACGTCCGGCGTTCCCCAGCGGCGACAGATCTCTCGAAACACTTCTGGGTGTAGAGACCATTCCCCCGCATCCATGCCCTGACGACTGAGAAAATCTGCTTCCCAGTTTTCTACGCCCGGGATGTGAACTGCGGAGATGGTGGAGGCTGTGGCTTCCACCCACTGCAGAATTTGCCGGACTTCCTGGAAGGCTTGACGACTGCGAGTGCCGCCTTGGTGGTTGATGTATGCGACGGCAGTGGCGTTGTCCGACTGGATACGGATCTGCCTGCCCTCCAGCCACCGATGGAAAGCCAATAGGGCTAGATACACTGCCCTTATCTCCAGAACATTGATCTGAAGGGAAGACTATCGGAGTCCAGGTCCCTTGAGCCCTGTGGTGGAGAAAAACCGCTCCCCACCCTGACAGGCTCGCGTCCGTGGTGACCACAGCCCAGGTTGGGGGTAGGAAGGATTTTCCCTGCGATAGAGAATTGGGAAGGAGCCACCACTGAAGAGACGTCTTGGTTGCAAGGGAAAGAGAGACTTCCCTGTCGAGGGAAGCCGACCTCCTGTCCCATTTGCGGAGAATGTCCCATTGGAGTGGCCGCAGATGGAATTGCGCGAACGGCACTGCCTCCATCGCTGCCACCATCTTCCCCAGGAAGTGCATGAGGCGCCTTAAGGGGTGTGACTGACCCCGAAGAAGAGATTGCACCCCTGCCTGCAGAGAAAGCTGTTTGTCCCGCGGTAGCTTGACTACCGCTGACTGTGTATGAAACTCCATCCCGAGGTAAGTCAGTGATTGGGTCGGTGTCAACTTGGATTTCGGGAAGTTGATGATCCACCCGAACTGCTGGAGAGTCGCCAGAGCGACGGTAAGGCTGTGTTGACACGCCACCCGAGAAGGGGCCCTGACTAGGAGATCGTCTAAGTAGGGAATCACCGAGTGGCCCTGAGAGTGTAGGACCGCCACAACGGATGCCATGACTTTGGTGAAAACCCGTGGGGCTGTCGCCAGGCCGAAAGGCAATGCCACGAACTGAAGGTGTTCGTCCCCGATGGCGAAACGCAAGAAGTGTTGATGCTCGGGTGCGATCGGCACGTGGAGATAAGCATCCTTGATGTCGATCGATGCTAGGAAGTCTCCTTGTGACATCGAGGCGATGACCGAGCGGAGAGATTCCATCCGAAACCGTCTGGTTCTCACATGTCTGTTGAGTAGTTTGAGGTCCAGAACGGGACGGAATGATCCGTCCTTTTTTGGCACCACGAACAAGTTGGAGTAAAAGCCGCGACCACGTTCCTGAAGGGGAACGGGGATCACAACTCCTTCTGTCTTCAGAGCGTCCACTGCCTGAAAAAGTGCGTCGGCCTGAGCGGGGGGCGGAGAGGTTCTGAAGAAACGAGCCGCAGGACGAGAGTTGAACTCTATCCTGTAACCGTGAGACAGAATGTCTCTCACCCATCGGTCTTGAACATGTGGCCACCAGGCGTCGCCAAAGCGGGAGAGCCTGCCACCGACCAAGGATGCGGCTAGGGGATGCCGAGAGTCATGAGGAGGCCGCCTTGGAGGCAGTGCCTCCTGCGGCCTTTTGGGGGCGTGACTTGGACCGCCACGCATAGGAGTTCCTCTGGCCTTTCTCCGGCCTGCTGGACGAAGAGGATTGGGGCTTGGCGGAGGGACGAAAGGACTAAAACCTCGATTGTATTTTCCGTTGCTGAGGTCTCTTAGGTTTGGATTGGGGTAAGGAGGAGTCCTTTCCCTTGGATTCCTTAATAATCTCATCCAATCGTTTGCCAAACAAGCGGTCGCCAGAAAACGGCAAACCGGTTAAGAACCTCTTGGAGGCCGAGTCTGCCTTCCATTCGCGCAGCCACATGGCCCTGCGGACTGCCACAGAGTTAGCGGATGCCACAGCTGTACGGCTAGCAGAGTCTAGGACTGCGTTCATGGCGTAGGAAGAAAAAGCTGACGCTTGAGAAGTCAAAGACGCAACTTGCGGAGCAGAATTACGTGTGACAGCATTAATCTCAGCCAGACAAGCTGAGATAGCTTGGAGTGCCCACACGGCTGCAAAGGCCGGGGCAAAAGACGCGCCCGTGGCCTCAATTGTCTGGGTCTCCCAATGGAGCGACAAAGAAATATTGGTTTAATAAAATTTACAGCTGATGAATACATCAGGTTACTAGTAATACATGTGAATCAGACAGCTCACTCCTCCATTAATAAAACGACTATGAAAGTAAGGATTTTATACCACGTCAGCATAATGGAGCTACTAAATCCAGTCTGAAATGCACATGGTCTATAAAACAGGATTGATTCTTCTCCATCCATATACCTGCTGCAGAGACAAACTGCAAACATTCCTGCACTATATCTACAGCCAGGCCTTGGGCACCATGTGACATTGCTCTGTAATTGCTGGATGCTTTGAAGGTTACACGATCCTCAGCTATGAGTAGATTAATAACATCTATTTATACAGGTCTTCTGTGATTTCAGAGATATAAAAATCCTGTAGGAAATTACACTGTTGGCAGAGTGTGTTAATTGCCAAAAACTGCACGCTGCTTACAAGCCGAATGTAGAATTAATAAACCTGGATTATGAGCGAATAAACACTGTAAAAAGCATGACTCTAGCAGCCGAGACTGGGAGCGCGAGGAATGTGGGCGATGGCACTTTCCTTTTATCTTCTACAAACAGGTGTAACTCTTAAGACCAGTTTTACACTGCTCCGACACTGTCACAAATACCCACTGACATCTCCGTGAATGTTTGCAGTCTAGGTGGAGAATTAATACTGTGACTTTTCTATGACCTATGACTAAGCCTGACTGGCCCTGGTCCAATGTACTTTGTCACACAAGATCCAGTCACTGGTAAATTACTTGGTGCAAGCGCAGACCCCCTTCTTGTGGAAGTGTAATGCGCTTACTGTGGTGTGCTGATGTACAAATGAGCTGACATACTGATCGCCACATTCTTGGTCATATACTCATGGCATCACCAACTTGCATTATTCTACAATATAATATGCTTACTGGCAACAGTGTTTTGTACATCCACATAATAGATCTATACTAAGCTTTAGTTTTGGGCATATGATAACATTACATGGCCATAGTTCTCATCTGCTGCCGATGGACGGCAAGCAGCTATACATACATCACTGAGGCTTAGTTAAAAGCGCACCAATCATCAGGATCTTCCTATATAACCTACAGCCAGTGCTATACTGGCACTATGAGGCTGATTCTATACATACCATTAGTTGTCAGCTCGGACGTATAGGTTTTGAAACACAAGCAAGTAAAGCTTGTAAAATTAAGTTTGATTGACAGCAGCTGCAGCAGCTGAGGTGGGGTTTGATAGTGATTCCCACTCCCCTGTCTGTCCATCTTCCCCCCATTAATTTATGCTAATTCCATTATAGAAGGTGTTTTACTAATGGTTGTGGCTATAAATCATGGTGGCTATAAGGACCTGTGCTGACATCATACCCATGTGACTAGAAGGGGCGAGGCCTCGGCCAACATAGCTGATACCAGGAAGCAACATTATCTTTCCGCTGGCCTCGCACCGCCCCTTCTAGTCACATGGGTATGACATCAGCAAGGTCCTTCTAGGAACCATGATTTATAGGCACAACCTTCAATAATAGAATTAGCATAAATAATAAATAGGAGAAACAACAGACGGGGGGGAATCTTTATGAAAACCCACCCCAGCTATTATCTGCTCTACAGCTGCTGCCAATCAAAAAAACTGTTCATTTTATAAGCTTTACTTTCTTGTGTTTCAAAAGCTATGTATAGAATCACTCTGATGCCAGTATAGCACTGGCTTTAGGTTCTATAGGAAAAGCCTGGCGATTGGTGCGCTTTAATGCACACGGAGGATCTGGCCGAGACGTGTGCAAGGTTACTAGTATATAGCAGAATTATGATGGCTACCTTGCCTGTTGAGAAGTTTTGAGACAACAAATGATCATTTACTAACTCAAGTATGCCGACACAAAAGGACCATTCAAACCAAGCACAGGCAATGTGGCTGCACCTATCCACCAACTTGTTTTCCCATCTGTCCCAGACCCATCTAAGGTGCCGGTAAAGCCACAGCTGTCAATCAAGGAAGAGGAAGGCTGAGATAGATGTAAGACAAGTGTAGAAGACGGTGTACAGAACTGTCTGTCCATGTCAAGGTTGCACTGAGCACTTATGTTTGGTTAAACAGTCATTTTGACCTGAGGAATAAGAAAAATTAAGCCAATCTCAGAAGTAGTAGTGCTGGATGTACCAAGGATTTGATATTTTCAGAAATTAGAAAACTGAAAGTTAAAAAAAACAAAAAAAAAAAAAAAAACAAAACACAGCAAACCTCTCTTAATTATAATGGAGCATGAAGACCTATTGAGCATTGACAGTACACTGCTCACAAATGTATTCACTTAGGCTAGGTTCACACTTCCGTTAAATTGTATCAGTCACAATCCGCTGCTCTGGTAAACTACGGAATCCGTTTAGCGGATTCCGTTGTTCCCATAGACTTGTATGAGCGGCGGATTGTGACTGATGATGCTGCGTTGCATCCTCTGCCCGACTGATCAGTCGTGGAACGACTGACCGCGGGGCGGAAGGAGCGCAGCCTGTAACGTTTTTTGAGCAGCGCAATCCGTAGGATTTCGCTGCGCATGCTCTTTCTGGCTCCCTGCACACCATAACCAGGATACACATCGGGTTACTAAGCAATGCGCTTTGGTTAGTTACCCGATATTTACACTGGTTACATGAGCAGGGAGCCAGCACTAAGCGGTGCACGCTGGTAACCAGTGTAAATATTGGGTAACCAAGCAAAGTGCTTTGCTTTTAGTTACCCGATATTTACCCTGGATACGTGTTCAGGGAGCCCGACACTTTCCCGCTCGGCTCCGCCCCCTCCCGCACTCCGCATGTATACATACACACACACACACACACACACACACACACACACCTGTCCCCAGCCCTGCAGTCCCCGCGGCACTGACGTCCTCAGCGCCACGGCCCCGCTCGGCTCCACCCACCTCGAACTCCGCCCCACGCACAGAACAGAGTCCGACAATGAATTCTGTTCCTTGTCATCCGTTGTACAACGCATCAGTCACATGCGTCAAGCAACGCATGTGACTGATGCAGAACAACGGAAATGTGAACTTAGCCTTACATGCCACAGGACTGACAACTAAAACTTTAATATAAAGCCAGTGACTCCCTCCTGGGCCAGGATTACAGGAAAGAGTAAGGTGACATTTGCACGGGGCACAGTGGAGGAACAGATGTGTGCACTGCCCTATGATGAGGCGCTATCTGAGAGCAGCATCCTGTATTGCTTAGAGCACTGAATGGGGTTAGGAATCTGTAATAAAAAAATGTCAATTATTCAAACACCTAGCCAAAGGAATCTAGTTCTGGGTGCAATCCCACCCCATACCATGCATGTCACAGCTAAGAATGTGTCTAGTACACTTTCACATTACATGAGACTGCAACAGGCAACATATTTATCAGTGGATAGGATTAGTTACACTTTTTTGTAATAATACACCAGAAAGAAGTAAAAGACCTTGTAGTTCTTCAGCCATGCATTGCATAGAATACTACTGTAAGATGAGAAAGAATTAAGCATACAAGTACCACAGAAACACTAGCACGTGGCCACTCCTGTTTGTGAATATCCAATTTACAAATGTCTCCTAAAGTTTGAGGTCGCTCTATCACATATGATCGATACTTTTCAAGAAGTAAAAAGGAGCCAAAAATATTTTACTGCCGTATTTCTAATGACATATTTGAGGCACATGCTTTTTTTTAATAAAAGCTCTGTCCTTTAACAGAAGGAGTCTATAGTCCTGTATAGCCTATAAGACGACTCTGCACTGTCAAAATTTTGACAGATTACTGAGGATACAGTTTTTAATTATATCAGAGACATCATCCTCTCTCATTCTCGGAGACCCCCTTTAAATTCAGCTGGATATCATCAGAGATTTGTGTCTGGGTGTGTACTTCTTCCACTGTATGAAGTTGACCAATCATAAGCAGACAGCATCATGCAGGAGAAAAGAACACGCCCCCTTCGCACAATGATCTCTGCAGCTACTGTATAGATACATATCTCAGCTCTGCTGTATCATTACAAATACTGCCAGATATCATTTCACAGTACTGTCAGCTCTCACCCTCCCCACACACACTGACTGGGGTGATATCAGATCTGGAACAGTTTATTTCAAGGGGCATTTACTTTGTCCCCTGCATTACAGATCTGTGTAACATCCAGTTAAACTAAAACAAATTATAACGTATTACAACTGTAATGCTAAGCCAGCATCTGTAAGTGTGGGGGGAGAGCAGTTATAGTCACTTCTCACTATGCACTGAGTGGTGATTGAAACCTTGCCGGCAGCTCTTCGATGACTGAAAGACTAAAGCAGGCTTTACACGCTACGATATATCAAACGATATGTCGTCGGGGTCACGTCGTAAGTGACGCACATCCGGCATCATTTGACATATCGTAGCGTGTAACAGCTACGAGCGAGTGTGAACGAGCAAAAATACTCACCTTATCGTTGCTCGTTGACACGTCGCTCATTTTCTATAGATCGAACGTCCGGTTGTTCATTGTTCCCGAGGCAGCACACAGCGCTCCGTGTGACACCCTGGGAACGATGAACACAGCTTTCCTGCGTCCCGCCGGCAATGCGGAAGGAAGGAGGTGGGCGGGATGTTATGTCCCGCTCATCTCCGCTTCTATTGGCCGGCCGCTGTGTGACGTTGCTGTGACGCCGAACGTCCCTCCCCCATCAGGAAGAGGATGTTCGTCACCCACAGCGAGGTTGTTTGGAAGTTAAGTACGTGTGACGGGGGTTATAACATTGTGCGACATGGGCAACATTGCCTGTGCCGCACAAACGATGGGGGCAGGTGCGATCGCACGATTAATTGCAGCGTGTAAAGCAGGCTTTAAGCTGCAGGGAGGAATAAAGATCATTTCCTCCAGGTAGCGAAGTCTGGCAACCAGGGAGTTTCAGAACGCCATTAACCTGCAGGTTTAAAGTATTTTTCTTACATGACAGGTTACCTTTAATAACACTCAGATTTCTTGAGGGAGGTGGCAGAAATTTTTTGTTCAATTTGCTGCTTATCGGGATAAATTGAAGAATTCACCATTTTACTACTTCGCCTCTGACAAATTTAAAAAAAAAAAAAAAAAAAAACAACTATATTCCATGGACTAGTGCTGAGCACATAGTTGTATCTAGCATTCAGATGTTTTAAAGAATTATGTCCTCTCCATCATGGCTAGTATCTCTCCATGTTCTTCACTCTATGGTCTGGACTCCACTGGATCGCCGACAGCGGAGTACGGTATATCTATTGTCTCCTATCCCTTGACCTCTACATAACATGGAGCCGCGGCAGCCGCTTATTCTAGGCTTCTACAGGAGTTGTGCCTCTCAATGCAATCAGGGGAGCGCATCCCCCTCACATATTCTCCCATTTGCATACAGTTAAGACCCTATTGCGCTCTTTGTCTTTCCATCCTCCTGCACATTGCTACACTTGTGATGCAGCATTTACACTGGCAGATCTACAGCTGTTAAATGACCTCCGATCAGCGACATCTAAGGATCACTTTAGATAAGCCAACTGCACTACAAGCACACAGAAGCATTAATATGATTGCTCCATGCACATAAAATATTGTCCAAATCTCTTGGTACCGAATGATGGGCTGCAAGTAACAATGATTATTAAGAATGCTTAAAACTTACCGTATTTCTTGCAGCGAACATTTAGCAGCCTGTTTTGACTGGATTACAAAAAAATGCCCATTCCTGAAATTTGTCCAGTGTGAACGCACCCTTATTGAATAAATATTCAAGATTTTGGCACTTTGAGATTAAAATATGACTTTGGCACATAATTTGTCATCTGTAAGGTAAAACTGCGACAGTTCAAACAAAAGTGTTGATTGGGAATAGGTCAGTCTCATTTGGTGGCAAATTGGACAACCCTTTCGTAGATGAAACTATGCCCCATGGAGAAGAAAACCAGCATATACTCAACTCCTGGACCGGTGCCATTCATTCAATGTCAGCGCTCATGTGTCATAGCAATCAGTGGCTGCCGACTTCACTCTAATGGCAGTCCTCCAAGACGACATAATATGCGGTTTTTATTTTGCAAGGGACATGGTTTCACTTGAGAAGAGGTTTTACAAAGTAGTGGATAACAATACTAAAGGCCCCGTTACACGCAACGACGTATCTAACGATATACGGATTCCGTGACGCACATCCGGCGTCGTTAGCGACGTCGTTGTGTGTAACAGCTCGAGCGAGTGTTAGTGATCAAAAATACTCACCTTATCGTTGATCGTTGACACCTCGTTCATTTTCATAAAATCGTTGCTGTTGCAGGACGCTGGTTGTTCGTCGTTCCTGCGGCACCACACATCGCTACGTGTGACACCACAGGAACGAGGAACTACCTCATACCTGCGGCCGCCCGCAATGAGGAAGGAAGGAGGTGGGCGAGATGTTCGGACCGCTCATCTCCGCCCCTCCGCATCTATTGGGCAGTCGCTTAGTGACGCCGAACGAACCGCCCCCTTAGAAAGGAGGCGGTTCGCCAGCAACAGCGATGTCACTATACACGCAAGTCCTGTGTGATGGGTGTAAGCGATGTGCGCCACGGGTAGCGATTTGCCCGTGACACACAACCGACGGGGGCAGGTACGCTCCTTAGCGATATCGCTGCGTTTTTAGAGTACAACAGCAAAAAAAGAAAACAAACACCACATTAGATGCAGGATATGCTCAGTGTCAGTATAAGCACACAATACCCTCAGCAAATATTGACTTGTGTAATCTGCGGATTCAACCCAACTTTATTATTTAACTAGAAATAGGCCCAATGCTATCGTATTTGGAGTGCGGTGAAATCAACATCTGTATGCTTAGTGGTGCTCACAGGAGCAGTGGCGAGTGGGTCTGGGGGCATACAGATTTGGTGGGGGGCTGTAGGCATACAGATCTGGTGAGGGGAGCATGGGGCATACAGATCTGATTAGGGGGATGGAGGCATACAGTTCTGGTGAGGTGGGCTGGGGGGCTAGGGGCATACAGATCTGGTGGGGGGGGGGGGCGGGGTTGATATCCCCTGCTGTAATGTCCCCCACTGTGATGTCGCCATTGTATAGTAAAGTGCCCTGTCCTTAATGTCCCGTGCAGTAATGTCTCCATTGTTTAATAATGTGCTCCTGCTGGTTCCCTTCTGTCCCCTATTATGCCGGTGTTTACACACAATAAAAGATACTCACCTTTCTCCTCCGTCCCTGCGGAGTCTCCAGCTGCTTCTTGAAGTCCTCAGGCACACAGACCTCTCTGCCGCTGCAGGAAGTTGTCATGGCTTTACTACAGTTGAATGCTTTACGGCACCACAAAGCATTCAACTGCAGTAAAGCGCTGACAGCAGAAGCGGCGGCGGCCCCGGACAGGTGAGTATGCAGCAGTGTGTGTATGTGTGTGAAGACGTGTGTGTGTATGTGTTCAGTGTATACATGCATGTGCGCTATGTGTATATATGTGCGTGTGTGTGTGTGTGTGTGTGTGTTTACATACATTTCATTAGTATTTGGTACCATTGCCCTTAAACTGTATAACTTGGGTGAAATGTTTGGGATATCCTTTCACAGGCTTCTCAATAATTGGTAGGAATTGGGGCCTATACCTCCTGACAGAACAGGGGTAACTGAGCCATGTGTATAATGAGTATAAGTCACATTGCTCGCACCTACCTTTTCAGTTTTAGGCCGCTTTACACGCTACGACATCGCTAATGCAATGTCGTTGGGGTTACGGAGTTTGTGACGCACACCCGGCCGCATTAGCAATGTTGTAGCGTGTGACACCTATGAGCGATTTTGAATCGTCACAAAAACATTCAAAATCGCTCATCGGTGACAGGGGGGTCCATTCTCAATTATGCTGCTGCAGCGTGTACAATGTAGTTCTTCGTTCCTGCGGCAGCACACATCGCTCCGTGTGACGCCACAGGAATGAGAAACCTCTCCTTACCTGCCGCCGCCCGCAATGCGGAAGGAAGGAGGTGGGCAGGATGTTACGTCTCGCTCATTTCCGCCCCTCCACTTTGATTGGGCGGCCGCGTAGTGACGTTGCTGTGACGCCGCACGGACCGCCCCTTAGAAAGGAGGCGGTTTGCCGGTCACAGCGACGTCGCTAGGCAGGTAAGTACTTGTGACGGGTCTGGGCGATGTTGTGCGCAGCGATTTGCCCGTGTCGCACAACCGATGGGGGCGGGTACCCACGCTAGCGATATCGGTACCGATATCGCAGCGTGTAAAGTGGCCTTTAGTCCATAAATGTTCAATAGGATTGAGATCAGGGTTTTGTGATGGCCACTCAAACATTGACGGTTATCCTTAGGCCACTTTGTAACTAGTTTGGCAGTATGCTTTGGGTCAATGGCCATTTTGAAGACCCATTTCTGCCCAAGCTTTAAGTTCCTGGCTGATGCCTTGAAATGTTGCTTCAGTATTGCCACAATCTTCCTTCCTCATGATGCCATCTATTTTGTGAAGTGCACCAGTCCCTCCTGCAGCAAAACAACCCACAATCTGATGCTGCCACCCCCGTGTTTCACAGTTGGGATGGTGTTCTAAGGCTTCAGAGCTTCTGCCTTTTTCCTCTAAACAGAGTGATGGTCATTATGGCAAAACAGTTCAATTTCAGTTTTTTGTCAGACCACAGGACAGGTCTCCAAGAAATAAAGGTCTTGGTTCCTGTGTCCATTGCAACCATTAATCTGGCTTTTTTTAAGTTTCTTTTGGAGTAATGGCTTCTTTTTGGTAGAGAAGCCTTTTAGCCCATGCTGATACAGTACTCGTTTCACTGTGGATAATGACACAATCTTACCAGCTTCCACCAGCATCTTCACAAGGTCTTTCCCTTTTGTTCTTTGGTTGATAAGCAGATGTCTGACCAAAGCACATTCATCTCTGGTGCACAGAACCAGTCTCCTTCCTGAGCGGTATGATGGCTGGACAATACATTCCCATCTTGTTTGTACTTGCGTATAATTGGTTGTACCGATCAACGGGGCACCTTCAGGTATGTGG
>NC_134356.1:521075338-521077838 GCF_048569485.1 Anomaloglossus baeobatrachus
ACTGCGCACGCTCATTTTTTTTTTTTATTTATCACAGAAACTTTATTTTGTTTCTCGGTGGCCGAACGTTCAGCTGAGCGCCCGGCAGCCGGCATGTGAGAGCGCTCAGCTGAGCGCCCGGCAGCCGGCATGTGAGAGCGCTCAGCTGAGCGCCCGGCAGCCGGCATGTGAGAGCGCTCAGCTGAGAGCCCGGCAGCCGGCATGTGAGAGCGCTCAGCTGAGCGCCCGGCAGCCGGCATGTGAGAGCGCTCAGCTGAGAGCCCGGCAGCCGGCATGTGAGAGCGCTCAGCTGAGCGCCCGGCAGCCGGCATGTGAGAGCGCTCAGCTGAGCGCCCCGGCAGCCGGCATGTGAGAGCGCTCAGCTGAGCGCCCGGCAGCCGGCATGTGAGAGCGCTCAGCTGAGCGCCCCGGCCGCCGGGTGATCAGCTGATCGTTCACAATAGTCTGCTGCCAGTAAAACTGTAAAGAAAAGAAAAAATAAAAAAGCTTTCCGTTGTTTTGTACGATCCGTTGCATCCGTTGTGCCATTATATGCAACACATCCGTCACACAACGCAATGCAACGGATGCCTTAAGCGCGCTCTCTGGTTTTCTCTCTGCACATGCAGACTTTTTTTTTTTTCTTCTTTAAACAAAAACCAAGTACTTTACTCACTTTTCTTGGGTCCAGCGCTCAGTCTCCACTGCTGCTCCCCATGTCTGTTGCTGACTTTAGCACTGATGTCTTGTCAACAGCGCTGCAGCCAATCAATAAGATCAGTGGTTCTGAGGAACTTGTGTCGTCAACTCTGGTAGAGCCGTTGAGCTCAGTGATCGGCTACAATAATGTAGACGTGAAGTCCACACCGAAGATAATAAGGCCGCTTTCACATTGCGCTTTTACTTAAGTTCAGTGGTTCCGTTGGGGAATCCGTCCGAACCGCCCCTCCCCCACCCCACAAAACGTGTTTCGGACGCATGCGCTGACAGGGCCATTGACTATAATGGAGCAGACTCCGTTAGTGTGTGGTCTGTTTTGCTCCATGTTTGGACACATACATTTTCTGCAGGTGGACACCCAAATGTAGTTGACTACGCCTGCAGAAAACGTATGTGTCCGAAAATGAAGCAAGACCGCACACGCTACCAGAGTCTGCTCCATTATAGTCAATGGCCCTGTCAGCGCATGCGTCCGAAACACGCTTTGCGGAGTGGGGTGGGGGGGGGGCGGTTTGGACGGATGCCCCGACGGGATCACTGAACGTAAGTAAAAATGCAATGTGAAAGGGGGCCTTAGAGTATGTGCCCACATTGTAGATTTTTTCTGCACAGAAAACGCCATCTCTTGGCAGGGAAACCGCTGCAGCAAAAACGTGAGGGTTTTTTGCCGCATTTATGCGTTTTTTCCATGTGTTTTTTTATGCAATGAGTATAGGGGAAAATGCTGGGAAAAATGCAGAAAAAAAAATTGACACGCCATCTGTTTGGTGCATTTTTCTTCTGCACATAAATCTGCAACGTGGGCACGGCACTTCAGGAATCTTATAGACTTTCCTGAGATATGATTTTCCTTAGGCTATGTACGCACGTTGCGTAAATACATACAGTTACGCTGCGCTTTGTAGCGCAGCGTAACTGCATGCGTCCTGCGTCCCCTGCACAGTCTATGGAGATTGTGCAGGGGCAGGTGCGCACGTGGCGTTTTAGAGCGCAGTGACTGTACGCAACGTACGCAGTCTGCAGTGACTGTACGCAACGTGCGCACATAGCCTTAAAGTATTGATTAAAATCTGCAAGAAAAAAACAAACAAAACGCAGCGTAGGCGCAAAGCCTAACAGACTCCAGGAACAGCAAAAGGACAGTCACAGCGAACACAGGTACGCACGTCACCACTGGTGATACTGAATTAAATAGCATGTTAGTACACTCCTATGGGCGTGCTGCCATGCTAAAAGGGCGGACTAGTCGGGGGATATAACACCCAGGGGACTAGTCCCCACACTCATTTGCATATTATAAAGAATCTTTAGAAATACTTTTTCTAAAGATCTCTTTATCTATGCTAGTGTATACAGGGATGGTTAGGCAGGGATTAGCAATATACACCCAGAACTACTTGTGGGTCTGGGAGCATATTACACCTGACAGGTTTACTTTAAACGATTGTCCCCTGAGCTGATGTACTTGGTTTGAACAGTCATCCTGTACGGATAAGGTGCATTTACACCAAAAGTTAAAACAGTCTATCAGCTATCTACAAACTGATAGGAAGTCATTTAAAGGGAACCTGTCAGCAGAAATGTCCCCTAAAACCTAACAGATTCCCCCTCTGCAGCTCCTGGACTGCATTCTATAAAGGTCCCTGTTATGATTGTGCCCACTTTCTGACCGAAAAAAAGTGTTTATAAAGTTGTACCTTTTTGGCTTCTGATTCTGTAAATCCGTCACGGGGGCGGGCTGCCTGATGGCCGTTATTCTGCCCCCTGGTCCTGTATGCCGCCCCCATCGCTGATTTCAATA